>NC_045990.1:9670355-9835790 GCF_010909765.2 Amblyraja radiata
CCTTAGGTTTAACCTGCCCATACTGACCAACATGTCCCGTCTACACTAGTCCGACCTGCCTGCATTTGACCCACATCCCTCTAAATCTGTCATATCCATGTACCTGCCCAAATATTTCTTAACAGTTGCGATAGTACCTGCCTCAACTACCTCCTCCTATGCACCCAACCGCCTTCAATACACCCAACACCCTTTGCAAGAAAAGGTTATCCTTCAAGTTCCTACTAAATCTCTGCCCCCCCCCCCCCCCCCCCCCCCGTCCTAATGCCGGGGCTAGCTGAAGTGAGAGTAATCACTTTTCATACCACTGGGCTGTCACCTGCCCAAGCGAAATATGTGTAGGAAAGAAATGGAGATGCTGGTTTACACTGGAGAGAGACACAAAATGCTGGAGTAACTCAGCGGGGCAGGCGGCATCTATGCTTCTGTGTTCCATGCTTCGGCTAGTAGATTATCAGCACAGAGGGGGACGGGGAGGGTGGGGGGGGGGGGCAAATGCCTTCCATTTCAATGTGTGAAATCATCCCTGGATTCTACTTCAGTGAACCACTGCTGGGTGAAATGAAGACATCGGACGCTGGATTTCGGATGGAACGTGCACAGGTGAAGAGTGACGGTAAGTGTGAAATCCAATCAAACGATTTTATGAGTCTCCAATTCCAACAGATCTCCGGTTGTTCAAGTGTTCTGATGATATTTTTTACATTCGACCGACACCACCACATGCTAATTTCAAGGCTGGACAGTTCCTGCTTCTCTTGTAAAAGTTGCAACAAAAGAGGAAGTATAGAAAGTACCGACCCTGCACCCACCACATATTCTGCAGTTTATCGTTAAGCAAACTCCAACCACAGACCTTCGCCATCCTTTGATTCAATTATTTCACAGCATTAGGCAGACGCGACTCACACTTGTAAATTCCAAAAGTGCTCCCACTCATCAGCCGACACTTCTCTAATCGTTCATATGTTCTGCGATCAATAATATATCCGAATCCCTGCACAACCTCAGCAGCTGTGTGCAAACGGGTTTGTCAAATTTTGCATACAATGTTCCTAGTAATGGCACCATGTTTTGTATGAAGCTGCATTTCAAATGTAAAAGGCCACGTCTCCAAGACGCCTTTTACAAAGTGCATTGTGCTTTTACTTTTATCAAACCCCCTTGGTGGAAAATTGAGTAAATGTGGGATGCGGGATTCTGTAAGGTACTAGATTAAAAATCTAAAACGCGAAGTGAATATGGCTTATCGGGAGACCCCGATACATCACTTGCAACCATTCTCTACACCACTTATGTCCATAAACCCAAACTTATCCAACTATGCTGCAATACTGCTTGGGCAATTTTCAGAGCTTGCCATGTCTCTCCTCTGTAGGGATTATAGGCATTGGTGGTTTGACCCAGCAAGTCTTTGAGGATGTTGTATTTCTGTTGTATCTCTACCGGCAACACGGACAGAAAAATCACCTTGAAGGAGGATTCCTTGAAGAGCTATTGAGTTTTTCTAGATGGATAAATCCTGCCTTAAATTCACCAACTTCCCCAAAACATTCCGCACAGGGCAATGGGCCTTGAAATACTTCTGTACACTGTTTCATTGTGTTGTGAGTTTAGGTCGCCGGCATCCTTTCGGCCAGTATGTTGCATATTCCACAGAACTTTGAGTGAGAAGTTCTTCCTCATCTCCCCTGTATTCCTTCGTAAATTATCATTGGTTTCTTTTATGCCCCTGTCCCACTTAGGAAACCTGAACGGAAACCTCTGGAGACTTTGCGCCCCACCCAAGGTTTCCGTGCGGTTCACGGAGGTTGCAGGTGGTTGCCGGAGGTTACAGGTAGTGAAAGCAGGTAGGGAGACTGACAAACGTTCAGGTTTCCTAAGTGGGACAGTGGCATTACTCGTTTGAAAAGTCAAATAAGAAAGTGAATACAACTGGGCCCCTCATAATTTGTGAACGGTTAATAAAGTCTCCCCTCAATTGCCTCTATTCCGAAGTTCACAGACACACTGTTATCAGAGATTAATAAGACTATAAGCCTTATTGGAGCTTAATCAGAGATAACATGTTCAGGTCTGGAAAAGTCGTCGTAGATTTTCTCTGCATCAACAGCAAAACAAGCACCTTTTCCTGTAACGCGATGAATTGCCATGTACTCAATTCCCTAATCTATTTAACTGCTGCTATCTCCGTTTCTATTAGAACTGTCCTTATCGTTTATTCTATGCCTCGGTTGACAAGGAACAATGCAAAGGGAAGCAAATTACGTTTATTTGAATGTGTGAAAGTCAAAACCTGATTTATATTTCAGTGATACAGCTGCTGAATGAAAGGAAGGCATCAGACTCGAGCGCCATGGCGGACATTTCTAACTTGAAGGGCAGTGGTAGGTGCAACACCCAATCTGACGGTTCTATGTGTCTCCAACCCCGGAGGTTTGGAGTTGTTCGGTTTCTTTGGCGATTCCTTGGATTTTCAAACGAGAATCCCCTCAAACAAATTGCAAACTGGAGCATTCAGGCTTCTGACGTGAAAGCCGCCACACAGGAAGTCTTCTGTTAGTAATGAAAGTCGCTGCAACTGCACCGAACCAGCACCCAACCCACTTTGCCCAATGTATTGTTATCCTTTTTCAAGGAGGAAAATTGCATCCTTTAATTTAATCAATTTGATGATTTTGTGAAGAAACATAGAACATAGAAAATAGGTGCAGGAGTAGGCCATTCGGCCCTTCGAGCCTGCACCGTCATTCAATATGATCATGGCTGATCATCCAACTCAATATCCTGTACCTGCCTTCTCTCCATACCCCCTGATACCTTTAGCCACAAGGGCCACATCTAACTCCCTCTTACATATAGCCAATGAACTGACCTCAACTACCTTCTGTGGCGGAGAATTCCAGAGAGTCACCACTCTCTGTGTGAAAAATGTTTTTCTCATCTCGGTCCTAAATGATTTACCACTGATCCTTAAACTGTGACCCTTGTTCTGGACTTCCCCAACATGACCAAAAATTGTGTAATCCACGTTGGTTCCCTATAATCAGTCCAGATTTCTCTAAGTGTTCATGCATTCTGTAAGGGATAAGGGATAAGGGATAAGGGGTAAGGGACCCCAACATCTACCAAACAAAGTCGGTTTGTTTTCACACCTTATTTGCTCCTATTCTGCTTTCCACGTCAACATCCTCTCTGTATGATTCTCGGTTTCCCATCTGACTGGACAGGCCCTGAATTATTTACCGATGTGTTATGTAGTGATGTTACTGTTATTAAGCTTCTTATTTTGAAATTTCACTGAACGCTATCGCTAGTGCAAACAACCAAATGGAAAATCTTCTAAGGTACACAAAAATGCTGGAGAAACTCAGCGGTGCAGCAGCATCTATAGAGTGAAGGAAATGGGCAACGTTTCGGACCGAAACCCTTCTTCAGACTGATGGGGGGTGGGGGGGGGGGGGGGGGAGTGAAATTCAATCTGGCCGTTCCGTGTCTGCCATTCGGAGATACGCCGAGATGTTCAGATTCTCCGGTGGGTCATTAAACGTACTCTTGGAGACCAATACAATTTTTGGTGTTGCTCGCTCTGGCCATGGAGGAGACCCAGGACAGAGAGGGCGGATACTGAATGGGAGGGGGAGTTGAAGTGCTGAGCCACCGGGAGATCAGGTTGGTTATTGTGGACCGAGCGGAGGTGTTCGGCGAAACGATCGCCAAGCCTCCGTTTGGTCAAACCTGGCATAGAAGATAATCGGCAACTAGCTCTACTCCCTGGAAGTACGCTTGCCGCACGTCTCCATATAGTACGTGTCCATGAATAACAACAGTTGGCTGACTGGACTAAAAGCCTGCTGGTTGGAAAGGGGTGGATGGAAAGGGGGGAGGTGTTGCCAGATCTTGCCAAGTCCCTCTATGGGCGAAGGAGGATTTATTCAGCAAACCCATACAGACCTAGTGAAGAAGGGAAGTGAAGTACTTGTTGGCAATCGCTACAAAATATCACAATACAAAAGCATCCAGCCCATCATGTCAGTGACAGTCGAGGAGGAACTCCCAGATCCAACCCTTCCACATAAGGCCTTGCCTCTTGAAATGGACTTCCGGGAATTGTCTGAAACCCCTGCTGCCTTTTCCCGCACCCACCGTTCAGGCAGAATAATAATAATAATAATAATAATAATAATAATAATAATAATAATAATAATAATAATAATAATAATAATAATAATAATAATAATAATAATAATAATAATAATAATAAGAAGAAGAAGAATAAGAATAATAATGAAAATAATAACAATAATAATAATAATACTAATAATACTAATAATACTAATAATAATAATAATAATAATAATAATAAACTTTATTACGGACTCGAGGTCCAGGCAAGGGGCAACATTACATACAAAATGCATTGCATATTAAAAAATATCATAAAGTACATGTAAAATCTTAGTATATCATTTATAAAACATCATTCCCCCCTCCCCCCCTCTACCCCCCTTCCCGCCTCCCCCCACTGCCCCCCCCCCCCTCTCCCCCCTCGTAAATACGTAATTGGGACCTCAAAATTCGATACACTTGAGGCTTAATCCTCCCCTTAGGCAACACTTTTCCGATGATACAGTCACAATCTTACCAATCATGATTAGGAGATAACATTTTCCTTTTCTTGGCCAAATTCTTGCAGAATTTCTCTATAACCATGTACCCAATCTAGTACAATCGGGTTGTTTCATGGAACGAGGGGAAGAGAACCGTGTTGGTTTCTTGATCCATGGCTTTACTAGTGCAGTCCACATCCTCAGCAGAACCAACGCAGATTTGTATTCTATGCATCGCCTAAAGGGAGCTCAGGACATTGGGGAATAGGGATGGGCGGGTGGTTGGGTTCATGCAATATATTTTAACGCGTGAGAGTCAAAATCTGGTTTCTTTTTTCAGTGACACGTTCGATTAGAGAAAGGAAGACATCTGACACTGTTTTCCAGATGGTTCTTGCTCGGTATTTTGGCAATGGTAAGTGTGAAATTCAATCTGACCGTTCCGTGTCTGCCATTCGGAGATACGCCGAGATGTTCAGATTCTCCGTTGGGTCATTAAACGTACTCTTGGAGACCATCTCGGATTAAGTACAAGGCTGCAGGATTTGAGTCCTTCCGGTGAATGTCGCAACATACGAGGTTTTCCCGTGGAAGTGAGTCAGAGGTTGGTGAATTTGTGGAATTCGTTGCCACGGACGGCTGTGGAGGCCAAGTCAATGGATATGTTTAAGGTGCAGATTAACAGATTATTGATTAGTAAGGGGGGTCATGCGTTATGGGGAGAATGCAGAAGAGTGGGGTTGAGAGTGAAAGATAGATCAGCCATGATGGAATGGCGGAGTAGACTTGATGGGCTGAATGCCCCAATTCTTCTACTGGACCTTACAAACTTCTGAAAGTGTTGATAGCAGCAACGAACCTCCAGTTATTTCATGTACTGCAATTCACTGTTCTCGTTTCTCATAAAGACAAAATCCACCCCAGACCAATACCATCAGTTGATTCCGCTTTTAAAATTGTATTTTGACGCCTCTCTCCCTTGTTATATATGTATTGGGTCCTCCTGATCTGTCCACATTCCCCTAATTCATCAGACATTCTATACCGAGCAGTTTACTCCAACATCAATCACTCAACAGTAGTTTTGCAATCATGTTGGTTCATACTCGCAGCTAATGTCACCTTTCCTTGAATGTAACTCCGTTGGTCATCTTCCTCTGGTATTTGGCCAAGCACATTATGTTTTTACTGTTATATGCCTGATCCCTGGGATGGCGGGACTGTCATATGAGGAAAGATTGAAAAGACTAGGCTTGTATTCACTGGAGTTTAGAAGGATGAGGGGGTGTCTCATAGAAACATATAAAATTATAAAAGGATTGATCAAGCTAGATGCAGGAAAAATGTTCCCAATGTTGGGCGAGTCCAGAACCAGGGGCCACTGCCTTAGAATAAAGGGGAGGCCATTTAAGACTGAGGTGACAAAAAACGTTTTCACCCAGAGAGTTGTGAATTTGTGGAATTCCCTGCCACAGAGGGCAGTGGAGGCCAAATCACTGGATGGATTTAAGAGAGAGTTAGATAGAGCTCTAGGGGCTAGTGGAGTCAAGGGATATGGGCAGAAGGCAGACACGGGTTATTGATTGGGGGCAATCAGCCATGATCACAATGAATGGCGGTGCTGGCTCGAAGGGCCGAATGGCCTCTTCCTGCACATATTTTCTATGTTTCTATGTTTTTCTGCCCCCTTACATTTAAACTTAAATAATGGTGAGGTGGTGCAGGTTACCAAATTTGAATCTTCTGTTCATTTTTAATTAAATCAAGAGAAAACTATCCAGGCGCACCACTAGCCCAGGGTCATTACTTGCAAATGATCTCCGTCTGGGTCATTCTCTTAACCTTCCTGCTGAGTTGCAAGGGTTATTCGCCCGAGCTTGCGGTGCTGCATGGGATGGGCGGGGGAGATTGACTCAACAATCTCAATAGGGATCGCTAAAGAAATTGGTGCGGGAAATAAATTGAGTTTGGACTGACAACGGCGGTCCAGGCCACCACAAGAAGTCACAATGCAGAAGGGGTGTTGTGCTCCGTTGAAAAGACGAGCCCCCAGACTTATCCAAACGTTCACCATGAGGTCTCAACGCTTGACAAGCTCTTTTGAGCAATCTTTAAATACATTGCGAATTACTGCTGCTTTCGGGCAATATGTTCCACATTCAAACATCCTCAGGGTAGAAAGTTCACATCTTCCTTGCAGCGCTTCACCAATTGCCATTGCTATCTAGAGAGCGAACTAAGAAACAATCTGTATCAACGTAACAAATGAAGTCGATGCCACTTAATGTATTCTTCGCTCAGACACTTTCCCTGTCCACTTAGGAAACCTGAACGGAAACCTCTGGAGATTTCTCCTCTCCATTCTGAAATCCAACCACTGCACTTTTGGAGACAGAGCCTTCTCCAGGGCAGCTCCCAGGCTCTGGAACTCCCTCCCACAATTGATCCGAACTTCTGAGTCCCTAACCATCTTCCAGTCCCGCCTCTTCACCTCTGCATACCCTTAGTCCCATGTCCCCCTCCCCTTTGCATCTCTGTCTTACTGCTCTATTTTGTTTTGTTCTTGACTCACCATGTAAAGCGACTTTGAGTCCTTGAAAAGCGCTATACAAATAAAATGTATTATTATTATTATTATTATTATTATTTTGCGCCTCGCCCAAAGTTTCCGTGCGGTTCCCGGAGGTTTTTGTCAGTCTCCCTAACTGCTTCCACTACCTGCAACCTGCGGCAACCACCTGCAACCTCCGGGAAACGCACGGAAACCTTGGGTGGGGCGCAAAATAATAATAATAATAATAATAATAATACATTTTATTTGTATAGCGCTTTTCAAGGACTCAAAGTCGCTTTACATGGTGAGTCCATTCAGGTTTCCGTTCAGGTTTCCTAGGTGGGACAGGGGCATAAAAATACTCCGAAGGTCACATTCACGCATCTTTCTAAAGAGATAAAATTTCTAATTTCTGACAAACGTACTTGTGGATCTTCTCCCCACATATTCCAATGCAATTATATATTTCCTTCCCCCGCGGTGATCAAGATTGTGTTCATTCTCCCAAGCTGTGTTCTAACTAGGGTCGTGTGAGTTTCTAGCAAAAGCCCTCTGGTCTTATATGAAATGAAAAAGTCCCATCTATTTAAACGTGAATTTGTGTGGTAACATTATTTCCATTTTAGTGGCACAGTTGCTGAACGAAACGAAGACGTCAGTTGAAGATATTTGGAGGCTCGCTATGGAGACAAGCATTATTGGTGCGTTTAAAAATCATCATGACAAATCTACGTAATTCCAATTCAGAGAGATTGCTACCTCGTTAATTGATCTTGTGATTCTCCGGGCTTAACTGGCGTGGCACGGTGACGCAGCGGTAGAGTTGCTGCCTGGCAGCGCCAGAGACCCGGGTTCGACCCTGACAGTGTTTGTGCATTTTCCCCGTGACCACGGAGGTTTTCTCCGGGTGTTCCCGTTTACACTGGCGCACACGTTTGTAGGTTAATTGACTTATGTTAATTGAGGCTGTCTGAAATACCCGTGAAATACCTGGAACACAAGGTTTCCATTTTTACATGATACATCGGTGAGCATCATTGCGTTCTTACGGTAAATCGGAAGGCGCGAATAGGTTCATTGAGAAGCCGTGCCTCGTGATATAATGTATTGTCCCTTTTTACAGTTCAAAGGTGCTCCACTTTGCCACGTGAACCCTGTCCTTTGATTCCACCTCAAATATCAGGTAAGTTTAATGAACAACAGAGAGACATTTTGTCCCCATGCATTCCTGATTGAAACGATCTGAATTGGGACACAGCGTTTCCGAGTGGGGACCGACTCAGCGGGTTAAGCAGCATTTCTTGAGAAAATGAATAGGTGAATAGGGGACTCTCAGTCTGAAGAAGTGTTTCACCTATTCTCAAGAGATGCCGCTTACCCCCCTGAGTTACTCCAGCAATCTGTGACAATCTTCGGTGTAAATCAACACTTGCCGTTCCTTCCAACACACCATAACCATATAACCATATAACAATTACAGCACGGAAACAGGCCATCTCGACCCTTCTAGTCCGTGCCGAACACGTATTCTCCCCTAGTCCCATATACCTGCGCTCAGACCATAACCCTCCATTCCTTTCCCGTCCATATAACTATCCAATTTATTTTTAAATGATAAAAACGAACCTGCCTCCACCACCTTCACTGGAAGCTCATTCCACACAGCCACCACTCTCTGAGTAAAGAAGTTCCCCCTCATGTTACCCCTAAACTTCTGTCCCTTAATTCTCAAGTCATGTCCCCTTGTTTGAAACTTCCCTACTCTCAGTGGGAAAAGCTTATCCACGTCAACTCTGTCTATCCCTCTCATCATTTTAAAGACACCTATCAAGTCCCCCCTTAACCTTCTGCGCTCCAAAGAATAAAGCCCTAAATTGTTCAACCTTTCTCTGTAACTTAGTTGCTGAAACCCAGGCAACATTCTAGTAAATCTCCTCTGTACTATCTCTATTTTGTTGACATCCTTCCTATAATTAGGCGACCAAAATTGTACCCCATACTCCAGAATTGGCCTCACCAATGCCTTGTACAGTTTTAACATTACATCCCAACTTCTATACTCAATGCTCTGATTTATAAAGGCCAGCACACCAAAAGCTTTCTTTACCACCCTATCTACATGAGATTCCACTTCCAGGGAGCTGTGCACAGTTATTCCCAGATCCCTCTGTTCACCTGCATTCTTCAATTCCCTGCCATTTACCATGTACGTCCTATTTTGATTTGTCCTGCCAAGATGTAGCACCTCACACTTATCAGCACTAAACTCCATCTGCCATCTTTCAGACCACTCTTCCAACTGGCATAAATCTCTCTATAGACTTTGAAAATCTACTTCATTATCCACAACCCCACCTATCTTAGTATCATCTGCATACTTACTAATCCAATTTACCACACCATCATCCAGATCATTGATGTACATGACAAACAACAGTGGACCCAACACAGATCCCTGTGGCACCCCACTAGTCACTGGCCTCCAACCTGACAAACAACCATCCACCATTACTCTCTGGCATCTCCCATTCAGCCACTGTTGAATCTATCTTGCCACTCCACCATTAATAGCCAACCATTGAACCTTCTTAACCAACCTTCCATGAGGAACCTTGTCAAAGGCCTTACTGAAGTCCATATATACAACATCCACTGCTTTACCATGCGCAGTACGCCAATCCTCCGGCACTATTCCCGTTTCTAATGACATTTGAAATATTTCTGTCATAGCCCCTGCTATTTCTACACTAACTTCCCTCAATGTCCTAGGGAATATCCTGTCCGGACCTGGAGACTTATCCACTTTTATATTTCTCAAAAGTGTCAGTACTTCCTCTTCTTTGAATCTCATAGTTTCCATAGCTACTCTACTTGTTTCCCTTACCTCACATAATTCAATATCCTTCTCCTTGGTGAATGCCGAAGAAAAGAAATTGTTCAATATCTCCCCCATCACTTTTGGCGCTGCAGATAGCTGTCCACTCTGACTCTCTAATGGACCAATTTTAGCCCTCGTTATCCTTTTGCTATTAATATAGCTGCAGAAACCCTTTGGGTTTACTTTCACCTTACTTGCCAAAGCAACCTCATATCTTCTTTTAGCTTTTCTAATTTCTTTCTTAAGATTCTTTTTACATACTTTATACTCCTCAAGCACCTCATTTACTCCATGCTCCCTATAATTATTGTAGATCTCCCTCTTTTTCCGAGCCAAGTGTCCAATTTCCCTTGAAAACCATGGCTCTTTCCGATTTTTATTATTTCCTTTCAACCGAACAGGGACATAAAGATTCTGTACTCTTAAAATTTCACCTTTAAATGTATTCCATTTCTCTTCCACATATTTCCCATAAAACAAAATGTCCCAATTTACTCCTTTTAAATCCTTTCGCATCTCCTCAAAGTTAGCCTTTCCCCAATCAAAAATCTCAACCCTAGGTCCAGTTCTGACCCTCTCCATAATTATATTGAAACTAATGGTATTGTGATCACTGGTCCCGAACTGTTCCCCAACGCATACCTCTGCCACCTGACCCGTCTCACTTCCTAACAGGAGGTCCAGCACCGCCCCTTCTCTAGTAGGTACTTCTATGTATTGCTGCAAAAAACTATCCTGCACACATTTTACAAACTCCAACCCATCCAGCCCATTTACAGAATGTGTTTCCCAGTCTATGTGTGGAAAATTGAAATCTCCCACAATCACTACCTTGTGCTTACTACTAATATCTGCAATCTCCTAACATATTTGCTCTTCCAATTCTCGCTCCCCATTTGGCGGTCTATAACACACCCCTATAAGTCTTGCTACCCCTTTCCCATTTCTCAGTTCCACCCAAATAGCCTCCCTAGACGAGCCCTCTAATTTATCCTGCCAAAGCACTGCTGTAATATCTTCCCTGATAAGCAATGCAACACCTCCACCTCTTGCCCCTCCAATTCTATCATATTTGAAGCAACGAAATCCTGGAATATTTAGTTTCCAATCACAGCCCTCCTGCAACCATGTTTCACTGATCGCCACAACATCATACTTCCAGGTGTCAATCCAGGCTTTAAGTTCATCCACCTTTCTTACAATGCTCCGCTGAGTGGCGCACTTATCATGGGACAGATTGAATGTGCCAAATTATATTTAACACCTGGACAGGTAAAGAGGGCGTTGGAGGACTGTGAGTTTCCAAGTTATTTCTAACTTAAATGTTGATGTTTTCGCAGATCCAATTATCTTTGTCGACCGGTGGATACGCTTCGATCAAGCATTGTATTATTTCTCATCAACTCGCGGAACTTGGAATGAATCTCAAACTTTCTGTGCCTCTAGTAACTCCAACCTTGTGGTCATTACCAGTTTAGGGGAGCTGGTAAGAGTCCTTTGTTCGTTACATTCAGTTTTAACTAAGAATGGTGATGAAGACGGGGCTATAGATGTTGTCAATGTATACTTTAGCAATGTATTTTACAGCATGGTTTGATATACAGAAGGCTACGGTGTAAAGATCTAAGGCGAGCTGGCTAATTAGATCCAACATTGTTTTGCTGATAGCAGATCCAGTGTAGTTCGGCGGGGAACAGTGCTGGGAACTGTGCTTAATGCGACATATACATTAACTTCATGGATGTGAGGTACGATTAATAAGGATTCAATGTAAGCCTATTGCCGAGAAAGTTGTACTGTTGTGGATAGAAAAGAAAGTGGTCTCTGGCTACATCAGAATGTGGATCAAATAGAGAGTTGAGTGAGCAATATTCCTCTTCTCCGGAGATGCTGTCTGATCCGCTGAGTTACCCCACCATTTTGTTGCCAGTCGTAGATCTCAGGTTCGATCTTAGAAGCGGAGGTCAGGTTTTAGCCCCACAGACTAATTGTTAACACTCTAATGCCCCGGAAATCGCGGACAAACAGTCATTTTTGTCATATTGTGTTTACGTGAGGTAGAGTCACAGAGTTATGGCGTGGAAATAGGCCATTCGGCCCAACATGTCCACGCCGACCAACATGCCCCATCGACATGAATGGCACCTGCCTGCTTTTGGCAAATATCCCTCTAAACATACCCCATGCAGGTATATAAACGTTTAGAAACATAGACACGTAGAAAATAGGTGCAGGAGGAGGCCATTTGGCCCTTCGAGCCAGCACCGCCATTCATTGTGATCATGGCTGCTCGTCCCCTATCAATAACCCGTGCCTGCCTTCTCCCCAAATCCCTTGACTCCACTAGCCCCCAGAGCTCTATCTAACTCTCTCTTAAATCCATCCAGTGACTTGTCCTCCACTGCCCTCTGTGGCAGGGAATTCCATATAGAAACATAGAAAATAATTTTAATTTCTTAAATATTGCGACAGCACCTGCCTCAACTACCTCCTCCATACACGCACCACCCTTTGAGTAAACGTTTTAACCCCCGGGATCCCATTAATTCCATCATTCAGACTTCTATATTTTATCTCGGTGTAAACCAGCAGTTCCTTCCAACATATAGATCCTCGTGGAGTGTTCTGAAGCAAACAACTGCACACGTTATGACTTGTGACTTATTAGATGGGAGCAGTATAGATGGCCGTTGGAGCCTGGGAAGAGTTTGTACTAATTACGGCATTTTCTTTCATCAACGGAAGGCCAAATCGTCCACATTAGTAAATCTTGGCAGAGTAAATTAAATATTGTGGTTAACTCTGTTATGGGCCGATGGCAGTTGGAAACTCGACCTTTCTTCGTGCCACTAACACTAGTAAATCTATTCATAAACTGTCACTTTTCCCCACGGGAATTCCTCTTTCGGTCTCAACTCTTCGACAGCTGGATTGGACTCCATGACCGTGCAAAAGAAGGAACCTGGCGTTGGGTCGATGGCACAGATTATGAATCGAATGCCAAGTGAGTGTTGTTTATCATGCGGCGAGGTACTTACATCCAGGTTCCCACAGAGTTGAGCCGCTATCAATTTGTTATGTCCGCGTTTAGTGCGGTCAGTCAAACGAGCTTTGTGCGATAACATACGATACGATAGACCTTTATATATCCCAGGAGGGACACTGGTCTGCCAACAGTCATAAAACACAACCAGATACGCTGAAACATCAAATTAAAGTGACAAGTGGAAAGTCCAGGATTGGGGATGTGCAAAGATTGTGGAAGGGGGGGAGGGAGGTCAGTCTACCCCACGACAGAAGGGTGAGAAGTTGTACAGTTTGATAGCCACAGGGGGAAATTATCTCCTCTGGCGTTCTGTGCTGCATCTTCATCATCATCATCCTTTATTGTCATCATGCAAAGCAACAAATTGTACAGTGCAAAATGAGAAGACGTTTCTCAGGGAATACCGGAGCATCGCACATAAAAACTTAAACATTTCACACATAAATAAAAACAATCCAGTTCCTGATAAAAAAAACAGTACGAATAGTTAAAAAAAAAAAAAAAATCTTGGTGGAACTAGTCTGTTGCTGAAGGAGCTCCTCATCTAAGGTATACCATTACTCCCTCCATTACTCGTCCAATTTCGTTGACATTTTTTCCTTTGTAAAATCTCTCTCTCTCTATATATATATATATATAGCAATGTCTACAACAACAACAAAAAAACAGCTTCTAGCCCCCTCTATCCTTCAGAATCGGTATTGCCCTGTAGATAAAAGCACAACAGGATCACTCCTTGACCTTTGGCCCGTTCAACAAAAGACATCTCCCCGTAGAAGGCTCCCGGCCCGAACCGTCGCCCATCCATTTTCTCCAGATCTCCAGAGATGCTGCTTGACCCGCTGAGTTACTCCAGCACTTTGTGTCTATCCCTGTCTGACCGGCCGAGTCACAGTGGTGCAGCGATATCCTGTCTCGTCGCTTGAGGGAAGACCCGAATCAATAACAACGTTCAAATAGTCAAATAGAGTGGAGAAAGGGGGGGCGGGGAGGGGGGAGGGGGTTAAACCCCGTGGTAAACAGTGAAAAACTTACCACCACACAGTCTAAACAAACTAAGATCGGAAATCGGAGAAAAATGAACCAAGACACGGGACAGGTTATTTAGCCTTTTGGAGAAAGAATCGGAGAGTGGAAGAAAGTGTTTGGAGAAACGGGTGGACAGGTGGAAGAGAAAAAGGGAATGGAGAGATGTGGGGTGATATAGAACAATAAAAAAAAGGAATTTACAGTCATCAGAAGGTTGTCAACAGATATTGGGCCTGGACCTGGGCTCTAATGCACAGGTTCGCGCAGTGTAGCGAACTGGGCCAATCTTAAGAAATATACTTATTTCTTCATAGGGTCTTTAACTCTGCGTATTTCAGTTTTGAACCCTTCGGCCCTCAGTTCAATTCTGTATCGGGAGGTATGGCAGTATTTGGGCTCAGGAAACTACATGCTTCCTATTAGAGTGTTGGTGCCGGTAGAAACGCACAAGGTATTACGCACAGGGTGGTGAAACCGAACGGTCGTAATATAGAGGGTACAATCTTGCTGTTAAATATATTCCCATCGTTGAATTATCCAATCTGACCAATCTGACCTAACCTGGTTAATACTGAGGTCAAATACCTCTGGGAATTATGTTTAAATTATATATGACTGATGTTTTCCTACATCATTTCTAAATATAATTTGGAAACAAACTATAGATTTCAATTGTTCCCAGAATGTGAGAATATAGACCAGACAGGTACTGCGAAAATGGAGTAGGATGGGCTGTATCTTTCAACTAATTCATTGGATCAATGTAAGCTGAGGCATGGAGTGATGGTAACCATTTGAAGCTCACAAGGTAACCATGAGGGAATGTCTGGCCCTTGTCCAATCTGACTCATGCCTCTCTTCTCACTCAGTTTCTGGGGGTTAGGGCAACCCCAAGGATCTACGGGGATAGACGAAGACTGCGCTGTGCTATCAGGACATGGAACATGGCACGATTGGCCATGCCGTTCCATACATCACCTCATCTGCGAAAGACCTTTAACAATGATGTCTCAATCCATGGCACCTGGCGATTAAATTCGGCCATGAAGCTCTTTGTAGATGCACCCCATATATAGAGCGGGCGAGCAGCAGCCTGGTACTGGGATTGATAAGAAAAGCACGATCAGACGTCTTCTGATCACATCTATCCCCTAACCACTATATCTGGCCCAATGCTCAGTGCTCACGTTAAGCTTTGCTCTTTTATCCTACGGCTCTAAAGACTTAATACCCTCAATAATCTTTGCTGTGAGACCAAGATCCAATATTGCAGAATGAGGCAACTTAATCCCTGGTGCTTCCGCTCCCTCACGACGTCATATAGAAACATAGAAAATAGGTGCAGGAGTAGGCCATTCGGTCCTTCGAGCCTGCACCGCCATTCAATATGATCATGGCTGATCATCCAACTCAGTATCCTGTACCTGCCTTCTCTCCATACCCCCTGATACCTTTCGCCACAAGGGCCACATCTAACTCCCTCTTAAATATAGCCAATGAACTGGCTTCAACTGCATTATGTGGCAAAGAATTCCAGAGATTCACCACTCTCTATGTGAAAAATGTTTTTCTCATCTCAGTCCTAAAAGATTTCTCCTTTATCCTTAAACTGTGACCCCTTGTTCTGGACTTCCCCAACATCGGGAACAATCTTCCTGCATCTAGCCTGTCGAACCCCTTAAGAATTTTGTAAGTTTCTATAAGAGACCCCCTCAATCTTCCAAATTCTAGTTGTGTCAGTCTGGTGAACCTTCTCTGTACTCCCTCTATGGCAAGAATGTATTTCCTCAGATTAGGAGACCAAAACGGTACGCAATACTCCATGTGTGGTCTCACCAAGACCCTGTACAACTGCAGTATTCGGCTATTTAGAACACAAGCTCTCCTGGGAAGTTCTCTATTCACAATGCTCTTTCGTAACTGTATTCTCCAGCGCTCTCCTTTGAGGGACATATATTCATCTGTCCAGTTCCCGATACCGCTGGCACTCGGTGCTCGCTCCGACAACACAAGGTTCCGCTGTCATAAAACAAGTCTGGTTGATAGCGTATCCTCTCTGTACACTCCTCTCACTTCCCTGTAACCACCCCCCCCCCTCCCCCGCCTCAACCCCTCGCCTCACCCCCCTCTCCCCCTCCCCACGCCTCCATCGCCTACGATCGCCATAACAGTGTCACCTCGTTTGTGCAAACTTCAAATGAAAGCTTTGCTCGTAGTCCAACTTGCTTCAACTGCGCTTGTGTGGGTCAAACTGCTATTCCCAGCAGAGAAGGATAACATAACACAAACATAGCATCCCCGAAAGAAATCTCTTCCATTTCATTATTACCACGTCCGCAAATCCTCTCCACCCAATATCACCCTCTTCCTTCCACCGACCACATGCCTATTTCCTTCCCAATCCCAACTCCCCTGATTTTCTGGGAGGCAGTTCAATGACCGAGTCTGCAACAACAGGATAATCCCAGAAAGATTTTATTTTTCTCTAGAAATAATCTGCAGAAACGTATTTTTTCTCTCCATGTTTGTACCTGCTAACCCTCTGCTTTAATAAAACAAGTTTTACAGTTCTGGCTCTTCGGGTCTGAATGTATTCCTTGTCAGCAGTCGGTGGGAATAGGGAGGCGTAGTCTTGTGCTCGATGTTCTAAATATCGATCTCCATGCTCAGAAGTGTGCCAGTGTTTATCCTAGCACTTTGCGGTAATTGTGTGTGTCATCTCACAGTTCTCCCCAGAGGGAGTCAATGTTGATTTCAAAGTTCAGCATGTCCCTGTAATCGCTGGAGTTCATAAAGATGAGCGGCCACCACATTGAAACTTACCGAAAAGTGAAAGATGTGGAGAGGATGTTTCCACTGGTGAGAGTGTCTAGAACCAGAGCCAATGGCCTCTGAATAGAAACATAGAAAATAGGCGCAGGAGTAGGCCATTCGGCCCTTCGAGCCTGCACCGCCATTCAATATGATCATGGCTGATCATTCAACTCAGTATCCTGAACCTGTCTTCTCTCCATACCCCCTGATTCCTTTCGCCACAAGGGCCACATCTAACTCCCTCTTAAATATAGCCAATAAACTGGCTTCAACTGCATTATGTGGCAAAGAATTCCAGAGATTCACCACTCTCTGTGGGAAAAAATGTTTTTCTCATCTCAGTCCTAAAAGATTTCTCCTTTATCCTTAAACTGTGACCCCTTGTTCTGGACTTCCCCAACATCGGGAACAATCTTCCTGCATCTAGCCTGTCCAACCCCTTAAGAATTTTGTAAGTTTCTATAAGATCCCCCCTCAATCTTCTAAATTCTAGCGAGTACAAGCCGAGTCTATCCAATCTTTCTTCATATGAAAGTCCTGACATCCCAGGAATCAGTCTGGTGAACCTTCTCTGTACTCCCTCTATGGCAAGAATGTCCTTCCTCAGATTAGGATGTACCTTTATGACGTACCTTTAGAAAGGAGGTGATGAACAATTTCTTGAGACAGAGGGTGGTGAATCTGTGGAATTAATTGACACAGAAGGCCATGGGGACCGTCAATGGATATTTGTAAGGCAAAGATTGACAATATTCTTGATTAGGTCGACGCAAAATGCTGGAGAAAATCAGCGGATGAGGCAGCATCCACGGAGCGAAGGAAATAGGCAAGGTTTCGGTTCAAAACTATTTTTCAGACAGATGTATGGTGGGGGGAGGGCGACAGGAAGAAGGGAAGAGGTGGAGCCAGTGGGCTGAGGGAGAGCTGAGAAGGGGAGGAGAAAGTAAGGACTACCTGAAATTAGTGAAGTCAATGTTCATACCGCTGGGTTCCAAACTGCCCAAGGGGAATATGAGGTGCTGCTCCTCCAATTTACGGTGGTCCTCACTCTGGCCATGGAGGAGGCCCAGGACAAAAAGGTCGGATTCTGAATGGGAGGGGGAGTTGAAGTGCTGAGCCACCGGGAGATCAGGTTGGTTAATGCGAACCGAGCGGAGGTGTTGGGCGAAGCGATCGCCAAGCCTACGCTTGGTCTCACCGATGTAGAGCAGCTGACACCTAGAGCAGCGGATGCAATAGATAAGGTTGGAGGTGGTGCAGGTGAACCTCTGCCACACCTGAGAAGACTGCTTGGGTCCTTGGATGGAGTCAAGGGGGGAGGTAAATGTTTTTCTCCAAAAAGGCAAGTACTGATGGAGATCCTGATGTGTTTGTACATGGAACAAAACTTAAAATTGTACATGAGTTTAAATATTTAGGAATCGTGATCGATTCACAGCTCTGTTTCAAACAACAGGTGAAAAGAACAGTAAACTTAATTAAATTTAATTTGTCCAATTTTAGATATATTAGAAATAATTTAACTATTGATTCAGCCAAACTATATTTTAATGCAATGATTGTGCCACACATGACCTACTGTATAACAACTTGGTCACTGGCAAGTAAGTCCACACTAAAGCCTGTGGAAATTGCTTATAAACAAGCCCTAAAAACTCTTGACAAAAAGCCCAGAATGTACCATCACTGTAGCATCCTGAAGAAATTTGATCTGCTGAGCTGGGAAAACGTAATAAAATATTCGGACGCGATTTTGGTTTACAAAATCTTCCGTGGACTAGCCCCACCTCCGTTAAAGGACTTCATAAAGAAAAACACAAATAGGTTGACAAGAGCAGCCTCCAGGGGTGATTGTATAGTCCCGTTTAGGAAAAGTGTCTTTGGGCAGTCAGTATTTTCATATCGAGCGTCGCAGACCTGGAACGCGATATCATGCGTCATACGGGATCTGCCAACCCTTACCTCATTTACCAAACATCTAAAAACATGGTTACTGCAAAATCAAAACTGCAATCATAATCTACCTTAAAATTATCCTATGGTGCTCTTTTATTGTTACTTTTTTACTTTATTGTTTGTTTTGTTTTGTTTTTGTCTTTTGTTTTCTCTCTTTTCTTATTGATTGATTTATTGTGTTGTGATGTGTTTACCTTGTTTACCAGAGGGACTAAAGATGGAAATTAGCTACTGGCTACAATCTTGCGTATTACATGTAAATGTTTATTAATATGCACTGTCCCTAAATAAATAAAGAAATAAATAAATAGAAAAATGAAAAAATAAATAGATAGATAAATAAAGCGACAAGTGTAGCATTTCTTGCAGTAGCAAGGGAAAGTGCCTGGAGAGGGGATGGTTCTGGTGGGAAGGGACGAATTGACCAGGGAGTTACGGAGGGAGCTGTCTCTGTGGAAAGCAGACAGGGGAGGAGATGGGAAGATGTGACAAGTGGTGGGATCACATTGGAGGTGGCGAAAATGTCGGAGGATTATATGTTGTATGTGACGGCTGGTAGGGTGGAAGGTGAGGACAAGGGGGACTCTGCCTTTGTTATGAGTAGGGGGTGGTGAGTGAGAGCAGAGCTGCAGGATATGGAGGAGACCCTGGCGAGAGCCTCATCTATACTCGCCTTACCTTCACCCTCGACTCCATCCAAGGACCCAAGCAGTCTTTCCAGGTGCGGCAGAGGTTCACCTGCACCTCCTCCAACCTCATCTATTGCATCCACTGTTGCATGTGTCAACTTCTCTACATCGGTGAGACCAAGCGCAGGTTTGGCGATCGCTTCGCCCAACACCTCCGCACAGTTCGCAATAACCAACCTGATCTCCCGGTGGCTCAGTACTTCAACTTCAACTCCCCCTCCCATTCCGAATCCGAACTCTGTCCTGGGCCTCCGCCGTTGCCAGAGTGACGCCCAGCGCAAACTGGAGGAACAGCACCTCATATTTCGCGGTATGAACATTGACTTCTCCAATTTCAGGTAGTCCTTGCTTTATCCCCCTTCCCCTCCCCTTCCCAGCTCTCCCACAAGCCTACTGTCTCCGCCTCTTCCTTTCTTTCCCACCCCCCTCCCCTCCCGAAATCAGTCTGAAGAAGGGTCTTGACCCGAAACGTCGCCTATTCCTTCTCTCCATAGATGCTGCCTAGAGTTTCTCCAGCCTTTTTGTCTATCTAGAATTATACAATAATGCCCCTGTCCCACTTAGGAAACCTGAACGGAAACCTCTGGAGACTTTGCGCCCCACCCAAGGTTTCCGTGCGGTTCCCGGAGGTTGCAGGTAGTGGAAGCAGGTAGGGAGACTGACAAAAACCTTCGGGAACCTCCGGGAACCGCACGGAAACCTTGTGTGGGGCCCAAAGTCTCCAGAGGTTTCCGTGCAGTTTCCTAAGAGGGACAGGGGCATAAGTTTCTAACGGTTATTGGGCTCAGTCTAAAAGCCCGAATGTACAGAAGGAGCGTGTTCAGGCCAGGGGTTGGCTCTGTGCTTTCAGCTTCTTCAATTCAGAGGCTTTGCAAGGAACTCAAATACAAGAAGCTGAAGTAATTGCATTTCACGGATTTGGGTGATACTTGGAAACTAAAATACATTTTACGGAACTGGATGCGATCAAAAACTGCATCACAGCCTCCTCTTTCCTCAACGGCAAGAAGGTATTCGAGCTGAGAACAAGATGGAAGATTATGAAACTCTTCGTATGTCTGGCCGTAGAGTACAATAACACAGCGGGAGTCCACAGCCAGGTGAATCTCAGGGGTTGAACGGGGAGAAATGTGGAATGTTTATATTTCAGTTACACTGAATGAATTGGAATTTTCTTCACATGCTCAGTTCAGCAGAGACTGCAAGTGATGATTCAGGTGGTGAAATGTTACCGACCAAGAAGGGGTGATGCTGGAGCTGGAGAATGCTCTTCGTTTCCTGCTCTTCCATCTTACCTGAGCGATTAAGATGTTACGCCCGTTGTCATGCATTTGCAACACTTCAATCCTCTGCCCAGCAAAATCCCAGCGTATTGCGGGTGTACTTTCTAAGATTGAAGACATTTGTTTTGGACAGTTGAAAGACGTTGATAAATAAAAGTCCCTGCTCTAACATTTCCCCAAATCCCAATCGGAAAATGTTTGAAATAAATTCCATTGCCCGTCTCTGTTATGTGTTTTCAGTGATGTTTTTACGCAATCTGTAGAAAGTGGCACCGCTGGAGCCTGGTCAAGAAAAACACACTCTACGCTCGCTTTAGCTTTTCTATACTGATGTGCATTCTATCATTTGGCGTTGAACTCAGTTGAACAGAGTCGTTTGGGGGAAGTGTTATCGTCTTAAATGACTTTTATCGCGTGAACAAATAATCTAATGAAGGGTTGTGCATAAATACGCGGCACGGTGGCGCAGCGGTAGAGTTGACGCTTTACAGCGCCGGAGACCCGAATTCGACCCCGACCACAGGTGCTGGCTGTACGGAGTTTGCGCGTCCTCGCCATAACCGCGAGGGCTTTCTCTGAGATCTTCGGTTTCCTCCCACACTCCAAACGCGTGCATGTTTGTAGATTAATTGACTTGGGTTGTATATTTGCTATAAGTGTAAATTGTCCCTAGTGGGCGTAGGCTCGTGTTAATGAGCGGGGATCCCTGGTCGGTGCGGACCCGGTGGACCGAAGGGCCTGAATCCGCGCTGTATCTCTAAACTAAACTAAACTAAACTAGACTAAACTAGACTAAACTAGACTAAACTAAACTAGACTAAACTAGACTAAACTAAGCTAGACTAAACTAAACTAAGCAAATATTGTTCACGTGTCTGCATTCATACAACGGTAGACAGGGAAGAGTGGACGTGATTAGTATCTCTGAATGCAGAGGTTTGGCATCACCAAAGAAAACCTTGGATTTATCGCAATTAGTGGGGCAGATGAATTCACTAAGGAGCTTCGTGATATTTTTACCCCCGTTTTACTTATCCTAAGAATCATAACGCCAGGATTGAAAAAGTCAGTCTAAAAGGTTTGGAAAGATCAGAGCCAAGTAGCAAGTGGGAGTAGTGAAGGTGGAACGTGTTGACTGGTGTGGGCAAGTTGGACTGAAGGGCTTGTTTACACGCTGTATGACTCTATGACTCCATCACTCTATGTCGGTGGATATTGGCTACTTGGAATTTTGCAAGACATACGATAAATCCCCCAATGGTAGTCAGATCAAAGGAATACTTTGTGTGGGATCTACTGTGAATGGTTTGAATTCAGAACTGAATTTCCCTGAGGTGACAGAGGTTAGTGGTGTAAGGATGTGATCCTGGGTCGGTTAGGGCCTGTCCCACTTGGGCGTCATTTGCGCGTAATTTACGCGTCACGTGATGCGCGCATGGTGCGTGGTGACGTAGGCAGACGCGCGATCGCCAGGATTTTGGGACGTACAAAATCTTCGTGCGCCATTTGCGTGACGTGCAAATGACGCTCAAGTTGGACAGGCCCTTAAGTTTGGAGGTGAAAACAGAATGGGTGGAGCAGTGAAGAGGTTCATCCAAGGACCCCGACAGTCTTTCCATGTGAGGCAGAGGTTCGCTTGCACCTCCTCCAACCTCTTCTACTGTATCCGCTGTCCCAGGTATTAACTCCTGTACATCGGCGAAACCAAGCGCAGGCTCAGCGATCGTTTCACTGAACACCCACTGCTAAGTCCTTCTTAACCTACCTGATCCCCCGGTTGCTCAGAACTTTAGCTCCGCCTCCCATTCCCAATCTGACCTTTCTGTCCTGGGCTTCCTCCATCGTCAGAGTGAGGCCCAGCGCAAATTGCAGGAACACCACCTCATATTTCGCTTGGGTAGTTTACACCCCAGCGGTATGAACTTTGACTTCTCTCCATCCCCTCCCGTTTCCCAAATCCCCCACCTGTCTTACTGTCTCCGACTATATTCTATCTCTGTCCCGCCCACTCTCCTGACATCAGTCGGAAGAGGATCTCGACCCGAAACCCGAATGTTCTCGTCGCCCATTCCTTCTCTCCAGAGATGCTGCCTGTCCTGCCAAGTAACTCCAGCATTTTGTGTCTACCTTCGATTTAAACCAGCATCCGCAGTTCCTTCCAGTGATTTCCGCGTTTGCTTTCAGTGATGATTTTCAATTGGGCTTTGCAGGACCTGGAGCAGATCCCTCTCGAGGAAACCTCGCACCGAGGATCATCTACACTCTTCATGGCCTCAGTATTCTGCTGTCGGTTTTCACTCTTGGTGTCCTGGTTATGCTGAGTAAGTCCAAACATTGAAACTTGTTCCACCTTGTCAATCTTAACAGCGAAACTGGGTGAAGGCAAATCGTAAAATAACCAGAATTTTTCGCCGTGAAATAAAGTCACCATTGAATGGGCACAAGTACCGTGGTCTATATACTCCATTGCTAAAGCTATGAACTCAAGTGAAGTTTTTCGATTCGCAGATGCTTATCTTTTCCCTTGTAGTTTAGTTTCCCAGTGCTTGTAACTCTGATCAGTTTCAAACGCCGATTGAGGAATATGTTAATTTCAGTCATTAATTGTTAATAACGCGTTAATTTCAGAAGTGACAATAATTCCATTGTCGAGAGAAATGGAGGAGCTGAAGTTAGACACAAAAAGCTGGAGTAACTCAACGAGACAGGCAGCATATCTGGAGAGAAGGAATGGGTGATGGTTTGGGTAGAGACCCTTCCCCTTTCCAAGGGAGGACCTGATATCAGCTGAAGGTCTATGTAGACGGTAATATAATATCAAGTGAAATTTGAGTTAGCTCAAAATCTGGGTCCTTTTTTCTCCTCTCAGTAGCTCATCATACTTTAAATGTCTGGTTTCCCACCAAATTAGGGGCAGGATTAGGCAACGTTTCGGGCCGAAACGTTGCCTATTTCCTTCGCTCCATAGATGCTGCTGCACCCGCTCAGTTTCTCCACCATTTTTGTCTATCTTCTATTTCCACACTGTATCCCTCTATGACTCTATGACTCCAATATGTGTTATTTAAAAATAATATAAAGCATCCTGTTAACCGATGTTTCTTATTGAACCCCCCCCCCCCCCCCCCCCTCCCCAGTCTCTCTTTTCCGACGGTCACAATAGCAGATTATTCCAACTTTCTACAGAGGTCTAAATAACCAAATCTTGAGCCCCTGCCCATCTTAGGAAACCTGAATGGAAACCTCTGTAGACCTTGCGCCCCACCAAAGGTTTCTGTGCGATTCCCGGAGGTTGCATGTAGTGCAAGCAGGTAGGGAGACTGACAAAAAACCTCCGGGAACCGCACGGAAACCTTGGGTGGGGCGCAAAGTCTACAGAGGTTTCCGTTCAGGTTTCCTATATGGGACAGGGTATTCGCAGCTGTGATCTAAGACAGTTCAAGCAGAACATTTCTATTTCATTGTCTGCCTCGAACAATGGACAGCAAAGTGCCGTGGCGTTGTGGTGGAGGATAATTGTGTCGGAGACATGAGAACCAAATCCTTGTTTCCATTTCAGTGATACGGGGGTTGAGTGAAACGAAGAGGTCGGGTGCTGATTTTCCGATGGACAGTGTGCGAGCCGCGGGTGAGTGTATAAATTCAACCTGACCGATCTCTGTCATAGTATTGAAGCAGGTGGTTAGACAGCAAGGAAACATCCATGTACCTGTCTACTTGTCATTTAACCACCGTTTGCTTTGTGTCCGGAGCTGTGAAGCTGGCACCGAACCCGCATGGAAGTCTGCAGTGTGGCATCACTATAGATCACTGTTATCTATGTTAAATAAGAAAGTGTTAAGTAATAACCATCGGGTTAACAGGGGGCTTTATATATTTTTTGTAGTAACACCTACTTAGAGTCATAGTCATAGTGTGAAAACAGACCTTTCGGCCCAACTTGCTCACACCAGCCAACATGTCCCAGCTACACTTGTCCGACCTGCCCTTGTTTGGTCTATACCCATTCAAACCTGTCCGATCCATGTACCTGTGTCTAACTGTTTCTTAAATGCTGGGATGGTCCTTACCTCAAATGCCTCATCTGGCAGCTTGTTCCATACACCCACTATCCTTTGTGTGAAAAGTTTTACCCCTAGTAAATCATTCCCCCTTCACCTTAAACCTATACTCCCCTATGTAGATGAGCCTGAAACTAGGCGGCTCAGAGTATTTTTTTAAGCATTCGAATAGAAATAAGAAATAACCTCTCACCCGGAGTCTAAAATTGGTTTCGAACTTGTGTTTGGGTTAAAGAAGAAGGGTGTCGGCCCAAAACGTTGCCTATTTCCTTCGCTCCATAGATGCTGCTGCACCCGCTGAGTTTCTCCAGCACATATTGTCTACCTGTTTGGGTTCAAGGGCATTTGTGAAGTATGAAACCAGTTCGAACCCCATCGATGTGCCCATATCCTCCAAATCTGTCCTATCACTGTATCTGTATCTTAAACGTTGGGATAGTCCATGCCTTAACTACCTCCTCTGGTGGCTCGTTCCATACCCCAACCACCTTTTGTGTGCAAAAAAATTACCCTTCGGATTCCTATTAAATCTTTCCCCTTCACCTAACCCCTTGCCCTCGATTCATCTGCTCTGGGCAAGATTGTATTGGCATTTTAGAGGCATTGGTCTATGTATCATCACTGGAGGCATCCTGAAGTCACAACAACATGGCGATGCCACACATTTGCGATCTCGTACCTACCTCCACCCACTGATATACCCCCTAGCGCACCCAGTTTGCTCGCAATTATTCATGTTCTGAGGCACTGGACAAAGGATTTCACCTTTTACATTCTTTAGTCTGAGGGTGGTGAATCTGGTGGCATTTTTTGCCACAGAAAGCAGTGGAGGCCAAGTCAGTGGATATGTCTAAGGCAGTGATAGATATAATCTTGATTAGTACAGGTGTCAGAGGGTATGGGGAGAAGGCAGGAGAATTGGGGTTAGGATGGAGAGATAGATTAGCATGATTGAATGGCGGAGTAGACTTAATGGGCCGAATGGCCTAATTCTACTCCTATTCTTTATGACATTACCATTACCGATGTACTGGCGAATATCTCTGCGATCTCAGTAAATCTGGAGGCGCGACCGGAACGACCTTACTATGGGCCGGCCCCCATAGTTTGATTTGTTGCCCTTCTTTCATTTGCAGGACTTCCTGAGGAGATGAACAGTTCACTGGCCGAACTTCATGCTGGGATTTCACAGATAGATAACCGTGAGTTTAATTGTCAGCGGAGACCGTTCAGCTCTGACTATTCATTCTGGAAACAAATGATTAGTAAGTGTGCCAGGAGTTATAGGGAGAAGGCAGGGGAATGGGGTTGAGAGGGAAAGATAGATCAGCCACAATCAAATGGCGGAGTAGACTTGATGGGCAGAATGGCCTAATCCTACTCCTATAATATGAATGCAGGGCATTGCTAATCCCGCCCAACAATTTACCCGGGTTAAATGGGTTGAGATTTGCGGTGATCATTCAATTTTCGTTCTCGACCCGAAACGTCACCTATTCCATTGCTCCATAGATGCTGCCTCACCCGTTGAGTTTATCCAGCATTTTTGTCCACCTTCAATTTCTCTCCTCGCTTCTCCCGACTTTCAAAAGTCGAGAAAACAATTCTTCCGGGATTCTAGCTGCTGCGGGAGAGGTGGATATGAGTACAGGGGTTAGAGAGCACCGCTTTGTAGGCTTCGTGTGAACTAAGGAAGGAGGGAGGAGGATCGGTTGGAGCAGGTAAGGGGAGTGGAAAAGTTGAGATGGTGGATGTCACGCCGGCAGTTTCAGTCTGAAGAAGAAGGACTGTGTGTGGTTTTGGTCTTCGAGCCTGCAAAGGGATAAACTGGCCCTGGGGCAGTGTGGATCACATTCAGCACATGGACATCCACTCTGAGCCTGGGTCCTGTGATGAGGTAAAGCAAGTTGGACTCGTGCCCAATTGGGTTTGGGGGAATGAGAGATGTAAAAAGCGACCCCGGAAGGGGCTGAGAGGCTCTTTGCACCGGCGGGGATGTGGAAATGCGCGCCATCCTCAGGATGTACATTGACCACTGAGGTCCGAGCTGGGGAGAAATTCCTTTCCTCGGCGGCTGGTTAATTCCGGGGTAATCCACCATTACCTGAGAGCACAAAGTTATTGAACAGTGAACCAGTCGGACACGGTGCAGGTAATGGAAGCTAGATTCACCACCAATGGAAGATGAACACACGACAATAATGATTATTAATAACAGCGTTTCACACAAATAATTTTAGAGAACATCTTATTGGGCATCTTCCAACTATTGCTACACAATTTGGAGTTAATATCTTTCGCATTTAAAGATTTAATGTAACTATGTAACATAACGAAAGAAAATGTCCTTTGGGCTTGGGTTAACATTTGAGTCTGTATTTCTTTAATGAATCATTCCTTACACAAGTACATTAATAATAAACTTTAAAATACTTTAAAATACATTGGGCTTCCAAAGTGTCAATTTGGGACCACATGTTTGTCATCGAGCTAACTGTTTGCTTTAAACATTAGTTCTCCATACTTCCGAACTCTCCGACTGCGGACAAATACACAACGGGAGCCCGACAACCAGCACTATACATTTTTTTGTATTAAGAAACAGCTTAGCGGTGCAAAATTAGAGGGTTTGTGGAGGGGTGGAGAAAGTCCTATTTTCACCGCTAGTGGTGTTGATCGAAAATTCTGCTGCGTGAGTGGCTGAAACACACAACTAAAGGATTTGGAAATGTCATCTGCTCAGAAGACGGTGGCAAATATTGGGTAGCGCTACTGGAGAAAAGGTGCGAAAAGGTTCTAAAGCATTTTGCAAAATGTCAGCAAAGATCATGTATTTAGAATGGCCTCCTACACTGCTATCACATTCCCGCGACATGTTCAACATTGTCAAGCCGGTTCATTGCACATTTTGCACGAACTTCGAATTTAAGGAGAACATCACTGTGCTGGTTTCTCACAGATCCACTTCTGTTTATATTTACACGGTTGATCATTCCATTGTCCAACACCAATGATTTCCCCACAGTCTTCCGCATTGTTCTCATTATTGGGTTCTCCCTTATCCCAAAACCTATAATAAAATAGAACATGGAAAATAAAGTTTTTACAAGGATTCCTGCTTCGATCTTGACAGCCTGTGGTGCCGCTAGCAATACCTGCATTTCCCATCAAATGTTTAGATGATATTATGAATTTCGTCTGCTGAAGGTATTCCCACTAAGGTGTTTGGTTGACTATTTCAGCAATTCCATTCAATGACCATGAAGAAACAGCATTGAATTTCCAAGAGGATGGAGGGTACATTATTACAATCGAGCCATTTACAGTGTGTAGATACATGATAAGGGAATAAGGGAATTAGTGGCGATCCTTTCCTCTTACTATCCATGTTCTGGCGAAAGAGGACGAGGCTTTGGGTGTAGCTATTGTCATACGCCTTGGAGGTCAATGTGGTTTGTTGTGTGGGTGGTGCCACAGTGCATAACTGGTGGGGAAATTAACGGTGAGGAATAGTCAATGGACTGCCTCCCAAGACGTCTATTTTATCCTGTGTGGAGTCGTGCTCCCTGAGAATTATTGTGGGATGGATTAGCCCCGGAAATTGAGAGATTGTCCTTCACTGCCTTTGATCACAAGGTCATTAGGAATAGGAGTAGAATTTGGCCATTTGGCCTATCAAGTCTGCTCTGGCATTTAATCATGGCAGATCTATCTCTCCCTCCTAGCCCCATTCTCCTGCCTTCTCCCATTGACCTCTGACACCTGTACTAATCAAGAATCTATCTATATCTGCTTTAACAATATCCATTGACTTGGCCTCCACAGCCTTCTGTGGCAAACAATTCCCTAGATTCACCACTTTCTGACTAAAGATCAGAACAAAAGGATGAGCTGTGCTCAGAATCGCGAAGGAATTTTAAGAAGATACAAGCATGGCATGGGTGGATCGCTGTCTCAACTGAAAGTCTATACAGTGAAAGGTGAAGTTTTACATTTTCCTAAGAAGGAGAAGAAGAGGCATTGTCAATGAGGGTCATTGTTCTTGCCATTGGGTTGTCGGCCACCAGGTGGATTATAAGGTTCTGACACAGTATTGTGTTTTTCTTCAACATTCAACACCACGGATACTGAACAAAACGTGCGACCGGAGAGCAACTCACGTTACAGTGGATTTATAATCGGTTCCATCTACCCAACGCCAGTCACCTTCAGAGACCGAATCACTCAGGCCAATCCACCGACGGACATTAAATATTTTCTTCAAAAAGCCCTGTCATGGTAACAAAAGAATGTCAGTATATGTGGAAACAATAGCTGGTGACAGTACTGTATTACTTGTATGTACAACCCCGTGTAATAATTATCCTGCTCTATAACGCTCGTCTATTTATCAACAACTAGCCAAATGCAATGCAGATATAAGGTGAGAGGGATATGTGTTTTGCATTTTCCATGTTTTCATGTCCTGGTTACAAATATCAGGCAGGACTTTGACGACGTCTTTTATGGCGGTTCTCGTGTACGGAAAGCTCTTTCTGCATTTGGAGGTGAACTCGTAGAACACGGCCCACAACCGGTCTCTAACAACCACACACACACAACAAGACCCACCCCCACCAAACCCCTGCTACCGGGGCCTTGTTGCTGAGCCTGGTGCTTTGAATACCAGCAAAGCAGAGCAGCAATGTTCATATCTAACAACTACATGTGGCAGAGCTCAGTCTTCAGCATGATGAAGGACCATAAACTTCATCCAGCTACTACTCGTGGCAAGTTCATCAGACTGACAACATTCCACAAGATCAAGAATACCACCATTGATGTAAAGATGGAGGAACACATCCAGTTAATCCAAGCACCCATAGGCATGTCAACCAGAAGCTAGCAACCTGGACATTATATCATTCCGCACGGCACTTCATTAGCACTTTCGAACTCGTTTTGCTTCAAGACAGCAAGGGATTGGAATACCCTACCAGCCAGCATCAGAGATCTCCAAAACATAAACACATACAAAGATGCAACTCCAAAAGCATTACATCTCGACTAGCACGTCCACCCCCATCATAGTGCTGAGTGATGATCCATCTAGAGCTTTTCAGCGTATTACCCAGATCCAGACCCAGATCCAGATATCTACCGCTATTTCATGCGATACAAAGAAACAGGTGATATTTCCTTGAAAACACAAGTGGTGTGTGATTGTGCTCAGACTATCCCGCGTGTGAACGCAAACTGTCCGGGTCAAACGTTACTTTAATTTCTAGTGGAAATAGCAACGCGCTTGGTAGTGGATCGAAACTATCACTTAGCAGGGAACGTTGTCTGCAGGTGTGATCACAGACAAACTCCTACCTGTTCTTCAGCATTATTAATGACAACAAGGTGGGCGTCGGCTGATGCACAGTATCTTTGGGCCTCCACCCAGGTGTTAGTGCTTGAGGAAAAGTGATAACAACTTTGCTTAAACTTGGTCCATTGCTCGGGACAAGAAAGCCCATCTGTGAAGACATTGAGGTAAATGTCAGAGGAGTCCGCTTCAGACGGGAATATTTCAATGACTCCAATGCTAACATATCCTTCCTCAGGCACAGATCTCAATACTCCTCAGAATATTCCAAATGTGGCCTGACCTGCGTCTCTCAAACCTCTGGATTACATCCTTGTTTTTATATTCTAGTCCCGTCGAAATTAATGCCAACATTGTGATTGCCTTCTTTACTACCGATTTAACGTGAAAATTAATCTTTTGGGAATCCTGCACAAGCACTCCCAAGTCCCAAATCACTTTGCACCTCTGATTTCTGAATCATCTTCTCATTTCAATGATCACCATATTTACTCTCCCTCTGCCGTGGGAGTTCGGAATTTGGAGAGTTGGGCAATTGCCCTATTTTCTCGGGCTACTACCTGATGATGAAAAATCGTTCCGACTTGCGTTCTCGGAAGTTTAAAAAAAAACCGCTGGACAATTTAATCGCTGGAGTAAAATTTAAAAAATCTACTTCTAACGCTGTCAACGCCGACAACGGGACGGATCTCACGTAGGGGACAAAACATAAGGTAAGTCGTTTATTTTACATATAAACTTGCTTCTTAGGATTACTTAAATCAAAATTTCATCGGCAAAAATGTGATTAAAGCCCCCTACGAACCGGCAGTGTTTTTCCTGCCGATATGGGGTTTAAATTCACCGCAACCGCCACGTTCCAAACAATCGCGTTCCACAAAATCTCACTCGCAAGATGATTTAAATGGCCATTAATTAACGGGAATTAAACACTAAATTCCTTCCATTTGGCCTATAAATTCATGACAATGAGATTTAAAAATCATGTTAAATTGTGAATTCTTGTGTGAATGTTATTTGGACACTTAGGCTATTTAAAAATGTTAACCTTTTCATAAGAAATGCATAGATGTTTAGATCTAGTAATTGAATTTTGTAATTGGCTACAATTAGGTAACTAACTAATTATATGCTTTAATTTCAGATCATTCAAGTAAGATTGTTTCATATTTGTTTCAGAATGCTTTAATCTATAATAACTGACATTTTCATTCAGTTCTCTTAATTTTTAAGAAAGTTATGGGCTTTTGACTGTCCGCGATCATAGCGTTTGTATTAAGTCAATGGAAAAGCAATAGGGAACAAGATGCTAATTTCAGTATGAAAATGGCCATAACTATTTTAATACTAAAGATATGAAAGTGAATTAGGTGTCGAATTAAACTTATTTTTATGCTTTATCTGATGGGATAAAATGGAGACTTGATTTTTTAAATCTCAAAATTTTGTAACATTGCTAGTGGACTGGGGTAGAGTGAAAAGCCGTCGTGCGTGCTAACCAGCCAGCGGAAGGACAACACATGAATACAATCGAACCAACGATAGTCCGAGGGACAACAATGACGGAGATAGTAGTTGAGGGCTTGTCTCTAGTTGTGGTCGGATAATTCAGTTGCTTGTGAATCTGGGATGGGGTGTGTTGGGTAGGGGGGGCGTGTTGCTAAACTTGCCCAGATCGTCACCATAAACTAAACTGAACTGAGCTGCACTATTTAGATATTTTACATTGGTGACCTGCGGTCCGTCTGACGAGCACCATACTTACGCTCTCTCAGCAGTGCGATCTCAGCCTGAACGTCGGAGAGAGAGCTGGTTGCTTTCTCAACGTCTCCTGTAACTGAAGAGGGGCGACAGTTTAGGTTACGTGGAGCCCCTTTCTCCGTGACCCTGTTCCTGCGCCGTCACTCCGCGTTCCTTCCAGAGTTCACCTGACGTTTACGGTTTTTATATGTCTCGGGCGGCACGCGAGAGTGAACTGTGTACAATCGTGGTCACCCTGTCGTAGTGAAAATGCCATTCAACTCTAATTAGTTCAAAATTAAATTTACGAAGATGTTATCCGGTCTGAAGGGTTTGAGTATCAGAAGAGTTTGAATAGTCTAGTCTGTTATTCCCTGGGGTGTAGGGGACTGGGGAGTGAATGTGTACACGTTCATAAAATCACAAAAGGCATAGAAATCGTGACTGCCACGGTCTAGTGACAGGGAGTCCAAGTTTAAGGTGAGAGAGGAAATATTTAAAATGACCCGAGGCATAACGATTGTACATTCATGGAATGAGCTGCCAAAATAATGAGAGAGGCGGCTACAATATCGTCATTTAATAGACCACTCGACAGGTCAATTGACACAACAAATTCGGAGGGTTATGGAACAGACACAGTCAAAGTGGGATCCATTTGAACATCAAACTCCTTGTCCTCAGAATGTATGGCCCACACTCTCGAGCTTTGAAAGTATGATCTATACTCTTGAAAATCGCCCAAGCACAGCAGAATAGACTGCGGCTCTGTGAACCGGGACTGGATGCTATGCATCATCGTCGTCGCCAGTGGCCGCTGTTATCCGAGAGATGTGAGCTGTAGAGGACTGCCGTTCAGTCTAGAAACCAGCAGGTGGCGCAGCTTGTAAGAAGCTGCTTCAAGAGGTCTGGACTCGAAATGGCACTTAGGTGTTTTTTCCACAAATGCTGCCTAACCTGCTAAATTACTCCGATTTGACCAACTGAGGATTAAGGGAATTGGCAGTCGTGGATGGATAGATGGGGATTACGGATGAGGGGAAGTTGTGAGGCAGAGTCTGGCTATCCCAACGTTCAAAAAACAATTCGACAGATACATGGATAGGACAGGTTTGGAGGCGATATGGACCAAACACAGGCAGGTGGGACTAGTGTAGATGGGACATGTTGGCCGGCGTGGGCAAGTTGGGCCGAAGGGCCTATTTCCACGCTGCATCACTCTATATCTCTGACAGAGTATGGACGTGATTTCACGTGAAGCGGGGGACATGCCACAACATTATTCCCTACACACTCGGGACAATTGACACATTGATCCGCAGATCTATCGGGATAGAGAAGGTGAGATTTGATGTCTACATTACAGAGATCTGTCAAATTAGATTATTACACTCACGATTGCTCTTCCATTGGGAAATTTCCATCCGTAAGTCAGCATCTGACCCCTTCATTTCACCCATCTGTGCCACTGAAACAGAAACTAAGATTTGAATATCACACGTTCGATATAATTTGCCCCCAAAACATCTAGAGTACCTTGATGCCCATTACTCGAGGCGGGGAATGAAAGAAATGGGAGGTTCTGCAGGAATTCTGTTGACCACCAGTGAGGATATGTTAGGATATGTAATTTCTTCCTCTTCCTTCCACGATACATCTCTGGTTGCAACAATAAACAGGGATAGAGTTCCGGGATATATTAAAAACGTTCAGGACTTTCCACTTCTCCGAATTCACCTGCTCCAAATTAGTTCCATACTGCAGCTGCCGCGCTGTCGGATGTTTTTCTTAGAATACTACCACTTATGTGATGGGAAATCCGGAAAGGAAAGTATAACGAGCAACTGAGAAGAAAACGGCACATTGACCCGTGCTTGAAATGAACCACATTGCCTTTTGGTATTTGGTTACCGACTACACACCCCTCAACTTGTTATCACGACCACGTTTTGCTCATGAAGACTGAATTAAGTGTCACTTCTCAAATTAATGCTTGCGTATCCACTTATAGCGCATCATTCGCTTTCGAAACTAATAATATAAAGACTACGACACTAGGGCATCTAAAAATTCAAAAAGAGTATTAGGAAAACCCCAAGTCGTCCGTGAAACTCAAATGGTAGGCAAGCAAAATACGAGACACAGGTGTTAAGGGGCCAGGGGTAGTAGCGAATGTGACCGCAACAGAAGGGCTTTCGATTCACCGAAAACATCAAAAAACAAACCCAAATAAAAAGAAAACGAAAAAAGAACAAAGAAACAAGCCCCCACCACCCCCTCCCACTCCCGCCCCCCCCCTCCCCCCCCCAACCCCCCTCCCCCCCCTCCCCCTGTTCGCCCCCCCCCCTCCCCCCTCCCCCCCCCCCCAACGAATAATCTCAGATCTGAAACATTAAATATTTCTCTGTGCAGCGATACGGCCTGACTTACTGAGGGTTATCACCATTTTCATTTTTAATTTTAGATTTACATTACAGAACAGTTGTCAATGTTTAAACTTACTCAGTATAATCGCAAGAACAAGTGACAGAACGGACACCAGGATGCAGATACCCAGGAGAGTGTAGATAATCTTGGGTGGTAGATTTTGTCGAGCAGTATCTGCTCCTCGGGGCCAATGTTCTGCAAAGTGCAAATGAAACTAATCAATGAAAGCAAAATATTGATTCCTCCAATGGAAATTATACCAATCTTGTCCCGGTTTAAACTTGGCGACGGCCAACGGAGCCGACGGATATTGTCAACAACACAATTATCAACTCACAAAAATATGTATCTTCCTCTGTCTAAACTTTACGCAAAACTCCACTCACTGGGCAGAGTAGTGAGTGGAGTTGGTGTAAGTTACACACCAGAGAAAAGCTGAAGTCTGAAGAAGGACCTCGACGTGAAAGGTCATCTATCCCTTTTCTCCATAGATGCTGTCTGACCCGCTGAGTTACTCCAGCATTCTGTGTCTATCTGCAGACTAAAAGATCATTCGCTCCGTAAGCTAAGTTGAAATGGGAAAAATTAACAAAACTCACCCATCCATCCCTCTTTTTCTTCAACACGTTGCCCATTCCCCCCCCCCCCCCCCCCTCCCCCGCGCAGTTAAATTCTAGCCTCTCCCGTTCTTTACGATGAAGTGTAATTAATTCAGGCCCATTCATTTGAATTGGTAAACTACGATAACTTGGAAACATTATAATATATTATATACATAGTGATGAAACCTGGCTCAGATTCGCCTCCATTCTTCACAGTGGTATTTTCATAAATGTCCATGCCTTCCATGTTCTCGGCTGGCAGATCTGGTCTGTGTTCAACTTTTAAGAAGTAGTCAGAGAGATGACGATTCTGAGCTCAATTAGTTCCTCAAGCTGCACTTCCACTTTTCTGCTCAATTCTGCAAATTTCCAAATCAGTTTCGCTGAATTGATGGCATTGGAAAAACACTTCTGCTATTAGATTCTGTGTTCAAGTGGCATTACCCTGACCTCGATACCTGCCCTAGACGTGTTCTCAGACTGGGGGTTTAATGCGGATCTCTGTGCAAGTGTGTACACTCACTGTCAGTTTGACCCCAGATGAAAAGTAACATTGAAATGGGGACAGGAGTTCGACCTTTGAAGCTTCGCAACCACCTTAAAGCAGTTGGCTGATGTAAAACCATGTCCTTGGATGGATGGATGGATGGATGGATGGATGGATGGATGGATGGATGGATGGATGGATGGATGGATGGATGGATGGATGGATGGATGGATGGATGGATGGATGGATGGATGGATGGAGGGACGGAGGGACGGACGGACGGACGGACGGACGGACGGACGGACGGACGGACGGACGGACGGACGGATGGACGGACGGACGGATGGAGGGATGGATGGATGGATGAATGGATGGATGGATGGATGGATGGATGGATGGATGGATGGATGGATGGATGGATGGATGGATGGATGGATGGATGGATGGATGGATGGATGGATGGATGGATGGATGGATGGATGGATGGATGGATGGATGGATGGATGGATGGATGGATGGATGGATGGATGGATGGATGGATGGATGGATGGATGGATGGATGGATGGATGGATGGATGGATGGATGGATGGATGGATGGATGGATGGATGGATGGATGGATGGCGGCACGGCGACATTCACGAATCCAGAATTAAGACAATGCATGGTCGCTTGATATGTATCCATAATTCATAATCCATCGACCGAGTTGATTTATTTGCATATTCTGGGGAGTTAATTAATGATTTCAACCAAGCCTTTCCCACTTACTTGTCATGCTGAACTTTTCCAACATTTTCTCTTCCGATTGTAAGTTTCCGACATACCTGTGATTTTAGATTCCAGATTTAACCCGAGCAGAGAATGGAGATTTTGCAATTTGCTTAAGGCACGGACATGGCCACATGGAAGTCGAGGTACAAGGAATGAAGAATCCTCGCTCCATTCACACATTTTTCCCTCTCGACCTTCACTGACCAGTAACTCACCACCTGCACCTTAGACGCCCCCACCACAACGGACAACATGCGGACAAATCACCCTCGGTCTCAGGTATTTCTATGCCCACAACGTTGTTACACGCTGTGTTAATATTGTTATATGGTTAATATTGTAAAAGTGCTTAAGCGGACGGTTTCGGGATGCTCTTGATCATCTCAAATGTATATCACTCGTTAGTTCCAACAGGCAATATTTTTGTCTGAAGGCTCCGTGTCTTCTGACGACTTTTTTTCTCAGCCTACAAGACATGTCCCTTTCTGGAATGCTGGAATCTTGAGCGAAACACAAATCAGCAGGTGGCCTTATAGAGATGTATAAAATCATGAGAGGATTAGATCGATAGATGCACACAGTCTCTTGTTCAGAGTAGGTGAATCGAGGACCTCGGGACTAGGTTTCAGGCGAAGGGGAAAATATTTAATAGGAATCCGAGGGATACATTTTTCACACAAAGGGTGGTGGGGGTATGGAACAATCTGCCAGAGGAGGTACTTGAGGCTGGGACTATCCAACGTTGAAGAAACCGTTAGACAGGTACATGGACAGGACAGGTTTGGAGGGATATGGACCAAACGCAGGCAGATGGGGCTAGTGTAGCTGGGACATGTTGGTCGGTGTGGGCAAGTTGGGCCGATGGGAATGTTTCCACGCAGTACAACCCTATGACTGGACGAACTCAGGCTGTATCTGTGGGGTGACCCAACGCGAAAGGTCGTCCGTCCATCCCTTCCTCAGATGCTAGCCGGCCGCTCGAACCCTCCAACACTTTACATTTTGCCCCTTTCATTGTTAATCCTCGCACTGAAGTTTTTCGATGAATGACAGTTCAATATCAGTAAATTGCTCAACGATGTGATGTTTACTAATGTTTACCGGGTTTCTCTTCCCCATTGTCTGCACTTCCGTGAGCAGAAAAACCAAATATAGATATTTTGATGGGGCTTCGTGATGTTCCATCTTTTTAGCTGGAAACACTTCTTGTTTCTGAAAACCGTGAGTGAAGCAATTTTGAAACATAAACTTCCATTTTCTGAATACCCGCTACTTTCTGACAAACTCGGCTGTGAATATGGATTTTGAGGAACTCGGGGATATTTTTAAACCTTGCTTTCTCGATGTGGACGTGGAAGCATTTGCACCCAGGCGAGACAAAAGTAAACTTGTTTTGCACTCTCCATGCTTTTAGTTTCTCTCCTGGAAATGGTTATACCAAAAGCCCTCCATCTTTCCTAGCCAATCTCTCCTGCTCAAAGCCGAGTTTCAACAATGTCATTGTTCAACAATGGTTTGTGCGTCCACGTTGCATCCAGCGCGCATTGAGCAAGCATTCAGTTTCCGCTTTGAGTGTTATCCTATTACTGGGGGTATGATCCTAAATTGCTTTAAAGAACGGACTGTAACTTTGAGACATAAAATACAGGCAGATGTTTAATTTAATCCTGATATCGTGTACATTCTGGGAAAGGGGACCAAGCCTCAATTGAGCAGGCAGGAACATCCGCCGCTCTCCACACACCCAGACTTTCACCCTCTCTCATTTTACACATCTCTCCATGATCTCAGGAAGAACCACTAACCCCGCTGGGCATGAAACTCAGAACATGTTAGTTACAGGAAGCGTCTCTCTTGACCTCTGCGACTACTGACCAGAAGAACATTGAGCCAAACCAACGCAGTCAAACAAAGTTCCTTTATTGAGCATTAGGATTAACAGAGACACGCTGGCAGAGAATGGCGCTTATCAGCGGTGTATACATTCTACAGACTCCTCAGATGAGATTCATTTCACGGCCCCCAAGGTCCCGTTGTCTCCTGAACACCTGGGCCAGTGGGGGGCAGGGAGGGAATGACTACTGCGACTGTAGGGGTAAGGACCAAGATGTTGTGCGGGTGGGAGAGCACTTTGGAGATGCGCTGATCCTATGAGAGGTGTGGCTTCTGTTAGAGATTTTGTGAGCGCATTGTTTTTCACTTGCTACCGTGTCGGTGACAGAAAATGAAGCATGTTCACTCATAGAAGCCCAGTTAAAGTTGCTGCACGCCGAATAACATATTTAATTGAGCTTTGCACAGACAAGCGGCGGGATGAAGGAAGTGACCATCTTAAATGCGAGTGTAACGCTGACAACTGGTCCATTAGGTAATTCAGTAGTAAGTCAGCGGGCCATTCAGCATCTCTGAAGGACATGGATTGGCGACGTTTCAGATCGTGACTCTTATTCCGACATTTCTGCATTCCCTATTCCGACATGACTGTCCTCGTGATTCCATTTTACTGATTGTATGCCTTGGTTGTCATCTTCCCCTCAGCTAACAATGATATATTCTACATACTCCTTGACCATCGTCCCCTTTGAATTCTCGTTCACACCTTGCTCTTCCTTATCTCAGTGTCTCCCTCTCCCCTGACTCTCAGTCTGAAATAGGGTCTCGACCCGAAACGTCACCTATTCCTTCTATCCAGAGATGCTGCCTGTCCCGCTGAATTACTCCAGCATTCTGTGTCTATCTTCGGTGTAAACCGACATCTGCAGTTCCTTCCTACCTATTTCTGCATGCGGGATTTTCAATGCCGTGTTATGGTAATGAAGCAAAACGGAATCTCAGCAGTGGACTTTAAAGTGGGTGCAGCGGGGAAAGGAAGGGAGGGAGAGCGCGGCCGACTCAGTCAAGTGGCCAATCTCAGGTAATGGTCGCACACCTGCTACACATGTGCGGGGGGACATTTACAGCCGGACGCACTGTCTGCTTTGTCCCCTCTATAACACCAATGGAAAGATCACTGCGCTGGTTTTTCACAGATGACGGGGTGCTTGGAATTACATGGCCAATCGTGCCACGATCCATCTTTAGAGACCACTGCGCAGTCTTCGTCGAATTCATTGTGACCATTGGGTTCACCATCCGCCCAAAACCTGAGGGAGAAAGAAGATAACTGAATGGGCCGTTGGATAATTGGGGAATGGACCAGTTCTATAGCAATATTTGCCGTGGGTTGTACAGACGGCTGGGTTGAGCAATGTCACCTTATTCAGTACCGGAAACATGGAAACTATTTGAGTGTTTCTGCAGGGACCACCATTCCTTTAAGAAGCGGCTGCCATCTCGATCCAAGACACTGGCGTGTCTCCTTTTACCTCTCGCTCCCGACATTCGACTAATATGTGTTCATTGAGTCATAGAGTGATACAGAGTGGAAACGGGCACTTCGGCCTAACATACCCTCACCGACCAACATGTCCCAGCTACACTACTGCAAACCTGTCCTGTCCATGTAGCGGTCTAACTGTTTTTAAAACATATTAGAAAGTCCCTATCTCAACTACCTCCTCTGGCAGATTGTTACATAAAAATATAGAAAATAGGTGCAGGAGGAGGCCATTCGGTCCTTCGATCCAGCACCGCCATTCATTGTGATCATGCCTGATCGGCCCCTATCAATAACCCGTGCCTGCCTTTTCCCCATATCCTTTGCCTCCACTGGCCCCTACAGCTCAATCTAACTATCTTAAATCCTTCCAATGACTTGGCCTCCACTGCCCTCTGTTGCAGGGAATTTCATAAATTCACAAATCTCTGGTTAAAAAAAGTTTTTTCTCACCTCAGTCTTAAATGACCTCCCTTTTATTCGAAGACTGTGGCTCCTGGTTCTGGACTCGCCCAACATTGGGAACATTTTTCCTGCATCTAGCTTGTCCAGGAGAAGGCAGGAGAATGGGGATAGGAGGGAACGATAGATCGGCCATGATTGAATGGTGGTATATACTTGATGAGCGGAATGGCCTAATTCTGCTCCCATCACCTTTGACATATAACCTTATAACAAGATCTCCCAACTTCAAAACTCAATACTCTGACTCATGGAGGTCAATGTGACAAAAGCCCTTTCGACCTTAACACACATTAACACTATATACACACACGAGGGACAATTTACAATTTTACCAAGCCAATTAGCCTACTTAACACTGTACGGGAGTGTGGGAGTAAACCGGAGAACCCGGGAACACCCACGCAGGTCACGGGGAGAACGTTCAAATTCCCTACAGACAGCACCCGTAGTTAGGATCGAAACTGGATATCTGTCGTTGTATCTCAACCGCTGAGCCTCCGTACCGGCCTTAATGTTTTGTGCAGTATTTCTCGTGTTGCCCTCCCGCTAACCTTACATTTCCACTCTGTTCCTAATGTCCAAACTTTGGAAATGTTGGGAACTCTTCTTCTTCTGTCAAAAGTAGGATCTCGACCCGAAACGTCACCTATCCATGATCTCCAGAGATACAGCCCGGCCTGCTGAGTTACTCCAACACTTCATGTAAATTTTCTCTCCGGAACAAAAATATGGAATTTCTTGGAAACTGAGGGTCAGCGGCGCAGGGCAACCTTGTAAATACTGCACATTATTCTGAAATAAAAATAAGATACAAGCAGACCTGAAGGACCACGAGTGCAAGTACCTCACCGTGGGATTCAAAGCGCCACTCACTTGACATTTGTGTCGTAATCCGTGCCGTCTACCCAGCGCCAGTTTCCTTCGACAGCAGAGTCATGGAGTCCTATCCAAGTGTCCACATTTGTGTTACTCCGGATATAACCCTGCCCGATAAATAACAGTAGCCCACGTGAACAGATGTCATCGCGTTAGTGACACGGACAAAGGTTTATTTGCGCCATCAATGTGACACCCACCTGTATTCCACCGGTACATTGGCAGATTTGGATGTCCGGTTATATGAAATTACATGGAATTACCATAGACTGTTCCCAGTGTCTAATCCATCAGAAATGCTCCATCATGAAGGTATAAATCACAGACTGACCAGATCCCTCCCACTCCCACTCCTCCACTCTTAACCCTTCACGTAACTGCTTTATTCTCCAAAGTTCTCTCTTATTCCACCATCCTTGTCGGAGGTGAGGAGCAATGAAGGAATAAGTAAGGTGGGGGTTTTCTGCCGTCTTCGTATCGGTGATCGGGCCTGTTGTTGATCACCTGCCGTTTTCCCAACCCCTGTTGGCTCTTCGCCCGTAGATTAAACCCCCCCCCCCCCTTTCCTCCACATTTATTCAACTGCTGACGTTGTTGACAGAATGTAATGCTGGGAGATATTGACTTTTCACATCCTCCTACTCACTGTGGCAAGTTAAATTGATTCAACATTTACTCCCCATTTTGAGGATATTTGAATATTACATACAAAGAGATTTCGTGCCTCAGATGGCGTAAAAGTTAATCTGTGTAGGAAGCACCGGCTGAAGAATTCATCAGTCTGAAGAATGGTCTCGACCCGAAACATCACCCATTCCTTCTTACAGAGATGCCGCCTGTCCCGCTGAGTTACACCAGCATTTTGTGTCTATCTAAGGAAATGCAGTTGCTGGTTTACACCGAAGATAGACACAAAATGCTGGAGTCACCCAGCGGGACAGGCAGCATCTCTGGACAGTCGGAATGGGTGATGTTTCGGGTCGAGACCATTCTTCAGACTGAGAGTCAGGGGAGAGGAAGACGCAGAGATAAGGGAGAGTGAGGTGTAAAAATGAGACATCAAAAGAGATGCAGAACAACGAAAATGTCGGAGATCATTGTCAGCTGGGAGAAGGCGACAACGAAGTAAATGGAATAAAATGTAATCGGGAGAGTCAGACTGGTCGGAGAACGAGGAACGGGCAACGGAGGCAAGTTCTCTTGATGCTTTCATGAGAGAGCTAGATAGGGCTCTTAAAAATAGCCCTATCAAGGGATATGTGGAGAAGGCAGGAACTGGGTTACTGATTGGGGATGATCAGGCATGATCACATTGAATGGCGGTGCTGGCTCGAAGGGCCAAATGGCCTGCTCCTGCACCTATTGTCTATTGTTTATTGTCTATTGCCCGTCTCCATTCTCCAATACCCCCACCTGTTCAGTTACCTCCTCCCCGTCCGCTCTCCACAACCCTTCGTTCCCCGACTGCAAATTTCTTCTCGTTATTTGTCGGACAGAATGAACTGATATGACTCAGTGAGACAGAAATGCTAGAGTCGAAGTGTCACAGGAGCATACAGCACGGAAACGGGCACTTGGGTCAAATGTGTCCATGCCGACCGAGACGCCCTTCTAGGCTGGGCTGATTTCCCCAGTATTGACCCATCTATCTATATACTTTTAAAACTGAGTGTGTGTGTGTTTGTTTGTTTGTGGGTGTGTGTCAGATTAGATTTTCAGATTAGATTTTCGGCCATTGATTCGTTGGTCCGCCAAAACCACACGCAAAAACACCGAGTTCTTTTCCATTTTGCTAGCCATTTCACTTTTACATTCGCAAATCCACTCCTCATTAAATGTCGTCGTTTTTATGTACACATGTACCCCCCCCCCCCCCCCCCCCCCCCCACCACCACCACCCACCACTCACTCATTTTTTTCGCCTCCTGCTGGCCAGCCACCATAACGGCTGCTGCCGCCAGGCTCTCCTCCAAAAACGCCGACATTTATCCCAGCGGCTGCTGCCGCCCAGCTATCATCCCCCCTCCCCCCCCCCCCCCCCCCCCCCCCCAGGCCCAGCGCTGTCACGTTGGCCCAAGCCAAAGGTCGGCTGTTCCCCCGCTGCTTTTCGCCGTCCTCTGTGCAGGCGCATTGACGTCGTACGCAGCGTCTTGACGGCGTACGCCTAACGCGTGGAGTTGCGCGATGACGTCAGGCCTCCCCCCCCCTCCCCCCCACCCCCCCCTCCTTGCGTTGCGGGAACAGACCCAACGGGTCTGCACTGGGTCGAGTATTCCTTTAAACCTTTCCTATCCAGATGTAGGCGAACGTAATCATCAAATGGTTCTTACCTGTTCCTCGTTACTGTTAATGATCGCGAATTCAGAGTTTCTCGCGACACAGTATTTTTGAGCTTCATCCCATGTCCAGTCATTTGATGAGAAGTAATAAAGTCGTTGATTGAAGAATCTCCAGTGGTCGAAAGCGTGGAAAATGGACGCACCTGTGAAGACATTTAAACTCAAATCAGAAACACTGGGCCACGACACACACGTCTCGCAATTCTCACTGCTCACTCAGATTTTGCACATGGAATATGCTTATATATTGTTTCATACTGCCGATTAAGCCCCCACACGCCAGTGACGACTGAACAGCATCGGGGTCCACACGCAGAAAAAAAACATTCTAAACATATTTTTCCTTGAAACACAACTCATCACTGGCCACACACCGTCCGATCTCTGTTTCCTTTAACCTAAACCACCCTTCGGTTCCCCCTGCGGACACACGATGGTGGACGCAGCCCAGACCTCCCTTCCATTGACTCCGTCTACACTTCTCGTTGGTTCGGCAAGGCCAGCAGCATAATCAAGGACCAGTCTCTCCCCGGTTACTCCTTCTTCTCCCGTCACCATCGGACAAGAGGTACAGGAATGTGAAAACGCGCACCTCTAGCTTTAGGGAGTGTTTCTTCTCAGCTATAAGCAGGTAACTGAACCATCCTAACAATAACTAGAGAGCGGCCCTGACCTACTGCCCACCTCATTGGAGACCCTCGGACATTTTTTAATCGGACTTTACTAGATTTTATCTTGAGCTAAACGCTATTCCCTGTATCATATATCTGTACACTGTGGATGGCTCGATTCTATCATGTGTTGTCTTTACGCTGACTGGTTAGAACGCAACAAAAGCTATTTCACTGCACCTTGCTATACGTGACAATAAACTAAACTAAACTAAACTAAACTAAACTAATCGAATCTAATCTAAACTAAACCATTCATATTGCGAATGATTAATGCTAGACGAGCTGTCCCTCTAGTGATCACCATACTTACTCGCCCTCAGCAGTGAAATCTCAGCTTGAAGTTCGGAGAGTGAGCTAGCTGCATTCTCAAAGGTTCCTGTAACTGGAGAGAGACAACAGTTTAGATCATTCGGATCCCTTTTCTCAATAAAACTCCTCCTCCGCCGAAAATCCTGCCATTAAATATCACATATTAAGTTTGCAGGGAATTATTAATATGTAGTTAGTGAACAATAAGCCCCCCGGTCATATGGATAGAAAAAATACAAACACTGTTTTTCTAAACTAAACTAAACTAAACTAAACTAAACTAAACTAAACTAAACTAAACTAAACTAAACTAAACTAAACTAAACTAAACTAAACTAAACTAAACTAAACTATACTAAACTAAACTAAACTAAACTGAACTAAACGAAACTAAACTAAACTAAACTAAACTAAGTTAAACTAACTAAACTTAAGTCAAGTCAAGTTTATTCAAGTTTATTCAAGTTTACACGAGAGGTGCAGTGAAATGAAAAGTGGCAATGCTCGCGGATTGTGTAAAAAAACCCTACAAACAAACTACAAACAGAATGGAACATAATCACACATTCGCTAACTAAACTAAACTAACGGCGGCAGATATGAAACATTTAGGTAAAGAAACGTATTAAGTCACATGAGTGCAATTTCTTTTTGTGCCGCGAAATGTTCGTGTTTGTAATATTGGGTAGCAGTGGATTCAGGTTGAATGGTGCATTCAAGCAGGACCTCGGTAAGTCGGAACAGGGAACAGGAGACTGCGCTGACAGAGGAGGTCATATCTTGGACGGGGTTGATTGACATTAAATTGATCTGATGTGCGCTCAGCGAGCAGTGTGGTTCATTCCAAGCGTTTCTTCATGATATTCTGCCTGATCATTCCTGATACTTATTAGCCAGTTGCCTGGGACTGTGGGCGTTGTCTCCAAGCATCCCTCAGATTGGTCTCCTAATCTGAGGAAATACATTCTTGCCATAGAGACAGTACAGAGAAGGTTCACCAGACTGATTCCTGGAATGGCAGGACTTTCATATGAAGAAAGACTGGATAGACTCGGCTTGTATACGCTAGAATTCAGAAGATTGAGGGGGGATCTTATAGAATCTTACAAAATTCTTAAGGGGTTGGACAGGCCAAATGCAGGAAGATTATTCCCGATGTTGGGGAAGTCCAGAACTAGGGGTCACAGTTTAAGGATAAGAGGGAAGTCTTTTAGGACCGAGATGAGAAAATCATTATTTACACAGGGAGTGGTGAATCTGTGGAATTCTCTGCCACAGAAGGTAGTTGAGGCCAGTTCATTGGCTATATTTAATAGGGAGTTAGATGTGGCCCTTGTGGCTAAAGGGATCAGGGGGTATGGAGAGAAGGCAGGGATGGGATACTGAGTTGGATGATCAGCCGTGATCATATCGAATGGCGCTGCAGGCTCGAAGGGCCGAATGGCCTACTCCTGCACCTATTTTCTATGTTTGTATGTTTCTATCCCCATAACGATTTCATAGCGGGTTGAAAGGGACCATCAAACTCAAGGAGATCTATGCCACTGCAATTCCCGCACCTGTTCTCCACAAAATAATGCTCTCCACCCCCTCACCTACTGCCCACCTCTCCCGGGATGGCTGGCACCTTAGGGAAATCGTTCCACTCTTTTGAAAGTCAGGGGAAGTGAGGGGAGAAATTGAATGCTCACCCCAAATTAATTGCCCAGAGCCCGGGGAGCTGGGCGGGATCAACAATGTCCTGCTCTCCTCGTCTAAAAAGCGAGAGGACATGGGCTGCAAGGCGAGTTAAATACTTGGCTGCAAAGTTGGGTTGAAAGTGTGATATTGCGGGTGATGATAGAGGGTTGATATTTGGACGAAGCTTCTAATAGGATGAGTACAACCCAGATCCATATTGGGTGCACTGCTGTTTTTGGTTATTTATTTTTATTATGTAGAAAAACAACATGGAAGCAGGCCCTTCTACCCACCGAGTTAAAGCCGGCCATTGATCACCCATTCACACTAGTTCTATGGTATCCCACTTCCTCATCCACTCCCTGCACTAGCAGCAGTGTGCAGAGGCAAACTAACCTCTATTCCCGCATTTCTTTGGGATGTGGGAGGAAATTTGAGCACCCAACGAAACCCATGCGGTCACAGGGACAAGCTGCAAACTCCCTATAGACAGCCTCCAAGGACAGGGTCCAACCCGGGGCTGTGCAACTGCGAGGCCGCAGCTCTACCAGTTGGTCACTGTGTCACCCCACATTTACATAGTACTTAGCACGATTGGTAGCTTTGCTAATGACACTGTGTAATTGATGGTATAGTGAACAGTGCAGTGCGCAAAGTTATCTATGATTACAACAGGATATGGGCCCACTGCACCAATGGGCCGAGGGAAGAGCGATGGAGATTATTTCACAAAGCTCTGCGGTGCTGTGGTTTCGTAGAGCTAAACAGGACATGGCCAACACAGTAAACATTAGCGCCCTGGGGAGTTTTTAAAACGGGGTCCTCAGGTGCATGTACGTAATTTCACTCCATTGGACAGGGATGTTGAACAAGGCGTTTGGTGTTTCTTGCCTTGAGTGGTTAGGGTATTGGGTTCAGGAGTTATGGCGTAATGTTACAACCACACAAAACGTTGGTAAAGCCACATTCGGACAGTTCGGACAATGTGTACAGTCTGGTCATCCCGGCTTAGGGAGAATGTCATAAAACTGTAAATGAATCGTAAATATTTGCGAAGATGTTACCAGATATGAATGGTTCGACCTATCCTGAGAAGTTGGATAGGCTGGATTTTCTTTGGTCTGCAGTGTAGGATTGCAACCTTGTCGTGGTCGGGGAGCTTGTGTGTCTCAGTGACCCCTAGAGCTACGCCAGTGGGAGATTCGTCTCCTCTTAGGGTCTCCCATGCTGGACAGGTCGAAGGGTAGAGGCGAGACGAAGAGCGACCCACTGGTCCTCCATGTTGGAGGTTGAGCACAGGGCTAAAAAACCTGTCTCGTAAAACAAATATGTTACTGACACAGCTACTGAAGGAATCAACACTGCTGAGTGGAGGACCTTCGTTGCTGCCCTGCATGCCAGGAGGCATAATAGGCAGTAGTAGTGTAGGAGTCTGGGAAATGACTGTAGGGGCCTATATATTCATAAAGAGCTTGGATAAAGTGGACGAGTTTAAGGCCAGAGGAAACGTTTTAAAACGAGGATGTAATTGAGGCCGGGACTTTCCCGACGTTTAAGAAACAGTTTGACAGGTACGTGGATAGGACAGGATTTGGAGGGAAATGAGGCAAATGCAGGTAGGTGGGACTGGTGCAGCTGGATCCATTAGGTTGCATCATCACACTCACCATTGCTCTTCCATTGGTAAATTTCCTTCTGAAAATCAGCATCTGACCTCTTAATTTCCCTCGTCTGTGTCACTAGAATGGAAACATCGATTTGGTCAAGAGATCATGTGCAGGAGTAAAATTAGATCATTCGGCCCATCAAGTCTACTCCGCCATTCAATAATGGTTGATCTATATCTCCCTCCTCACCCCCATTCTCCTGCCCCCCCCCCCCACCATAATATCTGACACCTGTACTAATCAAGAATCTATCTCCGCCTTACCAATATCCACCGGCTTGACCTACACAGCCTCCTATCGCAATGAATTCCACAGATTCACCACCCTCTGACTAAAGAAACTTCTCATCTCCTTCCTGAATGGGCGGCCTTTAATTCTGATGCTATGAGCTCTGGTCCTAGACTCTCCCACTAGTGGAAACATCCTCCCCACATCCACTCTATCGAAGCCTTTCACTATTCAGTATGTTTCAATGAGATCTCTCCTCATTCTTCTAAAGGACCAGTGCCGATAAATGCACATCATAGGTTAACCTCCTCATTCCTGGGACCATTCTTGTAAACCTCCTCCTGGACCCTCTCACTGGTGCTCACATGCTGGACAGCATTCTCCTGCACCACATTCCACGGCCCATTATTCTGGGGCAGAGAATGCAGAAAGAGGAAGCTTTAGTTAGGATTTTCTCAACCCCTAGTTTGTCCAAGCTGGTCCATATCATCAATTATTCATGGTTTATAATATCCCTTTTATCTTGCAGAGAGCACGTGCCACATTTATTGATGATTCAAAAAAATAATATACACTATAAAAGAATCATGATGTCGTTTGTAGAAACATCAAGACGATATACACACTCGAATGGTCAATACAGTTTTAGAGGGGAAGGGTGAGATCAGACGAGGAAGGGAAATTAGAATTTCAGCAACCATGTTGGAAAAAATACTATGGTTCGGCAGAAATTCGGATCTATTACTGAGAAAGGAATGTCTGAATAATTGGAGAAACGTGGACTGATTCGCGCATAGACATTCTCTGGTCAGCTGTTGTCAAAGTCCGCAAGGGCTTGATATTCGTTGTCGTCGAAGTTTATGTCCCATTCTCTGAAGCTTTGAAGATAGGTTCTAAACTCTGGAGATCGCCCAAGCACATTAGAACAGTCTGTGGCTCTGTGTATCGGCGCTGTAGGTCAGAGGAGGGGGAATTTCCCAGTGGCTATTGCATCAGCTTCTTGGGTCAACCCAGAGAGATGACCTGCAGAGGACTGCCTTTCGGTGGGGTCAGGTACTTTTCGGCACCGCTGTTTTTGATTGCCCCCCGTTTAATATAAATGTAGGTTTCTGTTTTCCCCTCTAAATTGTGTCAGGAATTTTCCTATACCCAAAATAAAAATAACCAGCCGGTAATTAATCTTAATTCATCTAAACTTTCATCTTAATTCATCTAAATATATAGATGAATTGAAGGAAAGAAGCAACTAGTGGCGCAACTTGCAGGAACCTCCAATTACATGAAGGCTGAAGAAGAGCCCCGACCCGACATGTTGCCCAGCTATTCCTTCCACAAATGCTGCCTGACGTGCTGAGTTACTCCAGCACTTTGTGTTTTGCCCAACGGCATGAAGTTGCCTGGGGACGATGCAAGTGGCAATCGTTGATGGACAGATAGGATTTGGGGATCAGAGGTAGTGCAGATGCAGATGCTGGTTCCACATCCAATTACGCTGTCTCTGTCGAATGAGGGGATACCCCGAGGAGGCGGAGGAAGGTGCGCGCGTAACACGCGTTCAGCAGAACTACTGATTAGATGTAGGTTTAAGTTTATTACTATCATCTGTACCGAAATACAGTGGGAAACTGTTGCTTGCTATCCAATCAAACCACATAATACGTGTAAGAAAGAACTGCAGATGCTGGTTTAAATCGAAGGTAGATCCAAAATGCTGGAATAACTCAGCGGGTGAGGTAGCATCTCTGGAGAGAAGGAACGGACGACGTTTCTGGTCGAGACCCTTCTTCAGATAATACGATACGTGAACTAAACCAAGCCAAACACAATTTCAACAGATAGAGGGAAGGGAAAGCTGCTTCTTGCTAACTGTGTTAACTGTCCTAGACTAAACACAATGCTGGTGTAACTCAGCGGGACAGGCGGCATCTCTGTAAGAAGGAATGGGTGATGTTTCGGGTCGACACCATTCTTCAGACTGATGAATTCTTCACATCCTCCTACTCACTGTGGCTGAATTCTTCAGCCGGTGCATTTCCTTCCTACACAGATTAACTTTTACGCCGTCTGAGGCACGAAATCTCTTTGTATGTAATATTCAAATATCCTCAAAATGGGGAGTAAATGTTGAATCAATTTAACTTGCCACAGTCAGTAGGAGGATGTGAAAAGTCAATATCTCCCAGCATTACTTTCTGTCAACAACGTCAGCAGTTGAATAAATGTGGGGGAAAGGGGGGGTTTTAATCTACGGGCGAAGAGCCAACAGGGGTTGGGAAAACGGCAGGTGATCAACAACAGGCCCCATCACCGATACGAAGACGGCAGAAAACCCCCACCTTACTTATTCCTTCATTGCTCCTCACCTCCGACAAGGATCGTGGAATAAGAGAGAACTTTGGAGAATAAAGCAGTTACGTGACGGGTTAAGAGTGGAGGAGTGGGAGTGGGAGGGAACTGGTCAGTGTGTGATTTAGACCTTCATGATGGAGCATTTCTGATGGATTAGACACTGGGAACAGTCTATGGTCATTCCATGTAATTTCATATAACCGGACATCCAAATCTGCCAATGTACCGGTGGAATACAGGTGGGTGTCACATTGATGGCGCAAATAAATCTTTGTCCGTGTCACTAACGCGATGACATCTGTTCACGTGGGCTACTGTTATTTATCGGGCAGGGTTATATCCGGAGTAACACAAATGTGGACACTTGGATAGGACTCCATGACTCTGCTGTCGAAGGAACCTGGCGCTGGGTAGACGGCACGGATTACGACACAAATGTCAAGTGAGTGGCGCTTTGAATCCCACGGTGAGGTACTTGCACTCGTGGTCCTTCAGGTCTGCTTGTATCTTATTTTTTTTTCAGAATAATGTGCATTATTTACAAGGTTGCCCTGCGCCGCTGACCCTCAGTTTCCAAGAAATTCCATCTTTTTGTTGCGGAGAGAAAAATTACATGAAGTGTTGGAGTAACTGAGCAGGCCGGGCTGTATCTCTGGAGATCATGGATAGGTGACGTTTCGGGTCGAGATCCTACTTTTGACAGAAGAAGAAGAGATCTCAAAATTTCCAAAGTTTGGACATTAGGAACAAAGTGGAAATGTAAGGTTAGTGGGAGGGCAACACGAGAAATACTGCACAAAACATTAAGGCCGGCACGGAGGCTCAGCGGTTGAGATACAACGACAGATATCCAGTTTCGATCCTAACTACGGGTGCTGTCTGTAGGGAATTTGAACGTTCTCCCCGTGACCTGCGTGGGTGTTCCCGGGTTCTCCGGTTTACTCCCACACTCCCGTAGTGTTAAGTAGGCTAATTGGCTTGGTAAAATTGTAAATTGTCCCTCGTGTGTGTATATAGTGTTAATGTGTGTCGAAAGGGCTTTTGGCACATTGACCTCTATCAGTCAGAGTATTGAGTTTTGAAGTTGGGAGATCGTGTTATAAGGTTATATGTCAATGGTGATGGGAGCAGAATTAGGCAATTCCGCTCATCAAGTATACACCACAATTCAATCATGGCCGATCTATCGCTCCCTCCTAACCCCATTCTCCTGCCTTCTCCTGGACAAGCTAGATGCAGGAAAAATGTTCCCAATGTTGGGCGAGTCCAGAACCAGGAGCCACAGTCTTCGAATAAAAGGGATGTCATTTAAGACTGAGGTGAGAAAAAACTTTTTTTACCCAGAGAGTTGTGAATTTATGAAATTCCCTGCCACAGAGGGCAGTGGAGGCCAAGTCATTGGAAGGATTTAAGATAGTTAGATTGAGCTGTAGGGGCCAGTGGAGGCGAAGGATATGGGGAGAAGGCAGGCACGGGTTATTAATAGGGGACGATCAGCCATGATCGCAATGAATGGCGGTGCTGGCTCGAAGGTCCGAATGGCCTCCTCCTGCACCTATTTTCTATATTTTTATGTAACAATCTGCCAGAGGAGGTAGTTGAGATAGGGACTTTCTAATATTTTTTTAAAACAGTTAGACCGCTACATGGACAGGACAGGTTTGCAGTAGTGTAGCTGGGACATGTTGGTCGGTGAGGGTATGTTAGGCCGAAGTGCCCGTTTCCACTCTGTATCACTCTATGACTCAATGAACACATATTAGTCTAATGTCGGGAGCGAGAGGTAAAAGGAGACACGCCAGTGTCTTGGATCGAGATGGCAGCCGCTTCTTAAAGGAATGGTGGTCCCTGCAGAAACACTCAAAGAGTTTTCATGTTTCCGGTACTGAATAAGGTGACATTGCTCAACCCAGCCGTCTGTACAACCCACGGCAAATATTGCTATAGAACTGGTCCATTCCCCAATTATCCAACGGCCCATTCATTTATCTTCTTTCTCCCTCAGGTTTTGGGCGGATGGTGAACCCAATGGTCACAAGGAATTCGACGAAGACTGCGCAGTGGTCTCTAAAGATGGATCGTGGCACGATTGGCCATGTAATTCCATGCACCCCGTCATCTGTGAAAAACTAGCGCAGTGATCTTTCCATTGGTGTTATAGAGGGGACAAAGCAGACAGTGCGTCCGGCTGTAAATGTCCCCCCGCACATGTGGATCAGGTGTGCGACCATTACCTGAGATTGGCCACTTGACTGAGTCGGCCGCGCTCTCCCTCCCTTCCTTTCCCCGCTGCACCCACTTTAAAGTCCACTGCTGAGATTCCGTTTTGCTTCATTACCATAACACGGCATTGAAAATCCCGCATGCAGAAATAGGTAGGAAGGAACTGCAGATGTCGGTTTACACCGAAGATAGACACAGAATGCTGGAGTAATTCAGCGGGACAGGCAGCATCTCTGCATAGAAGGAATAGGTGACGTTTCGGGTCGAGACCCTATTTCAGACTGAGAGTCAGGGGAGAGGGAGACACTGAGATAAGGAGGAGCACGGTGTGAACGAGAGATCAAAGGGGACGATATTCAAGGAGTATGTAGAATATATCATTGTTAGCTGAGGGGAAGATGACAACCAAGGCATACAATCAGTAAAATTGAATCAAGAGGACAGTCATGTCGAAATAGGGAATGCAGAAATGTCGGAATAAGAGTCACGATCTGAAACGTCGCCAATCCATGTCCTTCAGAGATGCTGAATGGCCCGCTGAATTACTACAGAATTACCTAATGTATAAACCGCTGATCAGCGCCATTCTCTGCCAGCGTGTCTCTGTTAATCCTAATGCTCAATAAAGGAACTTTGTTTGACTGCGTTGGTTTGGCTCAATGTTCTTCTGGTCAGTAGTCGCAGAGGTCAAGAGAGACGCTTCCTGTAACTAACATGTTCTGAGTTTCATGCACAGCGGGGTTAGTGGCTCTTCCTGAGATCATGGAGAGATGTGTAAAATGAGAGAGGGTGAAAGTCTGGGTGTGTGGAGAGCGGCGGATGTTCCTGCCTGCTCAATTGAGGCTTAGTCCCCTTTCCCAGAATGTACACGATATCAGGATTAAATTAAACATCTACCTGTATTTTATGTCTCAAAGTTACAGTCCGTTCTTTAAAGCAATTTAGGATCATACCCCCAGTAATAGGATAACACTCAAAGCGGAAACTGAATGCTTGCTCAATGCGCGCTGGATGCAACGTGGACGCACAAACCATTGTTGAACAATGACATTGTTGAAACTCGGCTTTGAGCAGGAGAGATTGGCTAGGAAAGATGGAGGGCTTTTGGTATAACCATTTCTAGGAGAGAAACTAAAAGCATGGAGAGTGCAAAACAAGTTTACTTTTGTCTCGCCTGGGTGCAAATGCTTCCACGTCCACATCGAGAAAGCAGGGTTTAAAAATATCCCCGAGTTCCTCAAAATCCATATTCACAGCCGAGTTTGTCAGAAAGTAGCGGGTATTCAGAAAATGGAAGATTATGTTTCAAAATTGCTTCACTCACGGTTTTCAGAAACAGGAAGTGTTTCCAGCTAAGAAGATGGAACATCACGACGCCCCATCAAAATATCTATATTTGGTTTTTCTGCTCACGGAAGTGCAGACAATGGGGAAGAGAAACCCGGTAAACATTAGTAAACATCACATCGTTGAGCAATTTACTGATATTGAACTGTCATTCATCGAAAAACTTCAGTGCGATGATTAACAATGAAAGGGGCAAAACGTAAAGTGTTGGAGGGTTTCAGCGGCCGGGTAGCATCTGAGGAAGGGATGGACGGACGACCTTTCGCGTTGGGTCACACCACAGATAGAGCCTGAGTTCGTCCAGAGTCATAGGGTTGTACTGCGTGGAAACATTCCCTTCGGCCCAACTTGCCCACACCGACCAACATGTCCCAGCTACACTAGCCCCATCTGCCTGCGTTTGGTCCATATCCCTCCAAACCTGTCCTATCCATGTACCTGTCTAACGGTTTCTTCAACGTTGGATAGTCCCAGCCTCAAGTACCTCCTCTGGCAGATTGTTCCATACCCCCACCACCCTTTGTGTGAAAAATTTATCCCTCGGATTCCTATTAAATATTTTCCCCTTCGCCTGAAACCTAGTCCTCAGGACCTTGATTCACCTACTCTGAACAAGAGACTGTGTGCATCTATCGATCTAATCCTCTCATGATTTTATACATCTCTATAAGGCCACCTGCTGATTTGTGTTTCGCTCAAGATTACAGCATTCCAGAAAGGGACATATCTTGTAGGCTGAGAAAAAAAGTCGTCAGAAGACACGGAGCCTTCAGACAAAAATATTGCCTGTTGGAACTAACGAGTGATATACATTTGAGATGATCAAGAGCATCCCGAAACCGTCCGCTTAAGCACTTTTACAATATTAACCATATAACAATATTAACACAGCGTGTAACAACGTTGTGGGCATAGAAATACCTGAGACCGAGGGTGATTTGTCCGCATGTTGTCCGTTGTGGTGGGGGCGTCTAAGGTGCAGGTGGTGAGTTACTGGTCAGTGAAGGTCGAGAGGGAAAATTGTGTGAATGGAGCGAGGATTCTTCATTCCTTGTACCTCGACTTGCATGTGGCCATGTCCGTGCCTTAAGCAAATTGCAAAATATCCATTCTCTGCTCGGGTTAGATCTGGAATCTAAAATCACAGGTATGTCGGAAACTTACAATCGGAAGAGAAAATGTTGGAAAAGTTCAGCATGACAAGTAAGTGGGAAAGGCTTGGTTGAAATCATTAATTAACTCCACAGAATATGCAAAGAAATCAACTCGTTCGATGGATTATGAATTATGGATACATATCAAGCGACCATGCATTGTCTTAATTCTGGATTCGTGAATGTCGCTGTGCCGCCATCCATCCATCCATCCATCCATCCATCCATCCATCCATCCATCCATCCATCCATCCATCCATCCATCCATCCATCCATCCATCCATCCATCCATCTATCCATCCATCCATCCATCCATCCATCCATCCATCCATCCATCCATCCATCCATCCATCCATCCATCCATCCATCCATCCATCCATCCATCCATCCATCCATCCATCCATCCATCCATCCATCCATCCATCCATCCATCCATCCATCCATCCATCCATCCATCCATCCATCCATCCATCCATCCATCCATCCATCCATCCATCCATCCATCCATCCATCCATCCATCCATCCATCCATCCATTCATCCATCCATCCATCCATCCATCCATCCATCCATCCATCCATCCATCCATCCATCCATCCATCCATCCATCCATCCATCCATCCATCCATCCATCCATTCATGAACATGGTTTTACATCAGCCAACTACTTTAAGGTGGTGTCGAAGCTTCAAAGGTCGAGCTCCTGGCCCCATTTCAATGTTACTTTTCATCTGGGGTCAAACTGACAGTGAGTGTACACACTTGCACAGAGATCCGCATTAAACCCCCAGTCTGAGAACACGTCTAGGGCAGGTATCGAGGTCAGAGTAATGCCACTTGAACACAGAATCTAATAGCAGAAGTGTTTTTCCAATGCCATCAATTCCGCGAAACTGATTTGGAATTTTGCAGAATTGAGCAGAAAAGTGGAAGTGCAGCTTGAGGAACTAATTGAGCAGAAAAGTGGAAGTGCAGCTTGAGGAACTAATTGAGCTCAGAATCGTCATTTATCTGACTACTTCTTAAAAGTTGAACACATACCAGATCTGCCAGCCGAGAACATGGAAGGAATGGACATTTATGTAAATACCACTGTGAAGAATGGAGGCGAATCTGAGCCAGGTTTCATCACTATGTATATAATATATTATAATGTTTCCAAGTTATCGTAGTTTACCAATTCAAATGAATGGGCCTGAATTAATTACACTTCATCGTAAAGAACGGAAGAGGCTAGAATTTAACTGCGCGGGGGAGGGGGGGGGGGGGGGGGGGGGGGGGGGGGGGGGGGGGGGATGGCAACGTGTTGAAGAAAAAGAGGGATGGATGGGTGAGTTTTGTTAATTTTTCCCATTTCAACTTAGCTTACGGAGCGAATGATCTTTTAGTCTGCAGATAGACACAGAATGCTGGAGTAACTCAGCGGGTCAGACAGCATCTATGGAGAAAAGGGATAGATGACCTTTCACGTCGAGATCCTTCTTCAGACTTCAGCTTTTCTCTGGTGTGTAACTTACACCAACTCCACTCACTTCTCTGGTCTATGCCAGGCCTGTTTTGCGTAAAGATTAGACAAAGGAAGATACATATTTTTGTGAGTTGATAATTGTGTTGTTGACAATATCCGTCGGCTCCGTTGGCCGTCGCCAAGTTTAAACTGGGACAAGATTGGTATAATTTCCATTGGAGGAATCAATATTTTGCTTTCATTGATTAGTTTCATTTGCACTTTGCAGAACATTGGCCCCGAGGAGCAGATACTGCTCGACGAAATCTACCACCCAAGATTATCTACACTCTCCTGGGTATCTGCATCCTGGTGTCCGTTTCGTCACTTGTTCTTGCGTTGATACTGAGTAAGTTTAAACATTGACAACTGTTCTGTAATGTAAATCTAAAATTAAAAATGAAAATGGCGATAACCCTCAGTAAGTCAGGCCGTATCGCTGCACAGAGAAATATTTAATGTTTCAGATCTGAGATTATTCGTTGGGGGGGGGGGGGAGGGGGAGGGGGGGGGGCGAGGGGGGAGGGGGGAGCGGTGAAATAGAATAACTTCTGTGATGCGGTACAATACAGTCGCTACTACATGGCCACTTAACCACCTTTGTCTCTGTATTTTGCTGCTACATTTGCGTTCACGGACGCTTGGGTTTTCCTACATACTCATTTTTAATTTTTAGATGCCTAGTGTCTGTAGTTGTTATATTATTAGTTTCGAAAGCGAATTGAGGAATATACGTGGATCCGCAAGCATTAATTTGAGAAGTGACATTAATTCAGTCTTGATGAGCAACGCTGGTCGTGATACAAGCTTGAGGGCGTGTGTAGTCGGTAACTCAATACCAAAGGCAATGTGGTTTATTTGAAAGCACGGGTCAATGTGCCGTTTTCTTCTCAGTTGCTCGTTATACTTTCCTTTCCGGATTTCCCATCACATAAGTGGTAGTATTCTAAGAAAAACATCCGACAGCGCGGCAGCTGCAGTATGGAACTAATTTGGAGCAGGTGAATTCGGAGAAGTGGAAAGTCCTGAACGTTTTTAATATATCCCGGAACTCTATCCCTGTTTATTGTTGCAACCAGAGATGTATCGTGGAAGGAAGAGGGAGACATGACATATCCTAACATATCCTCACTTGTGTTCGACAGAATTCCTGCAGAATCTCCCATTTCTTTCATTACCCGCCTCGAATAATGGGCATCAAGGTACTCTAGATGTTTTGGGGGCAAATTATATCGAACGTGTGATATTCAAATCTTAGTTTCTATTTCAGTGGCACAGATGGGTGAAATGAAGGGGTCAGATGCTGACTTACGGATGGAAATTTCCCAATGGAAGAGCAATGGTGAGTGTAATAATCTAATTTGACAGATCTCTGTAATGTAGACATCAAATCTCACCTTCTCTATCCCGATAGATCTGCGGATCAATGTGTCAATTGTCCCGAGTGTGTAGGGAATAATGTTGTGGCATGTCCCCCGCTTCACGTGAAATCACGTCCATACTTTGTCAGAGATATAGAGTGATGCAGCGTGGAAATAGGCACTTCGGCCCAACTTGCCCACGCCGGCCAACATGTCCCATCTACACTAGTCCCACCTGCCTGTGTTTGTTCCATATCGCCCCCAAACCTGTCCTATCCATGTATCTGTCAAACTGTTTTTTGAACGTTGGGATAGCCAGACTCTGCCTCACAACTTCCCCTCATCCGTAATCCCCATCTATCCATCCACGACTGCCAATTCCCTTAATCCTCAGTTGGTCAAATCGGAGTAATTTAGCAGGTTAGGCAGCATTTGAGGAAAAAACACCTAACTGGCATTTCGAGTCCAGAACTCTTGAAGCAGCTTCTTACCAGCTGCGCCACCTGCTGGTTTCTTGACTGAACGGCAGTCCTCTACAACTCACATCTCTCGGATAACAGCGGCCACTGGCGGCGACGATGATGCATAGCAGCTACTGGGCATTTGCTCATCATCTGATGTCCAGTCCCGGTTCACAGAGCCGCAGGTTATTCTGCTGTGCATGGCGATTTTCAAGAGTATAGATCATACTTTCAATGCTCGAGAGTGTGGGCCATACATTCTGAGGACAAGGAGTTTGATGTTCAAATGGATCCCACTTTGACTGTGTCTGTTCCATACCCCTCCGAATTTGTTGTATCAACTGACCTGTCCAGTGGTCTATTAAATGACGATATTGTAGCCGCCTCTCTCATTATTTTGGCAGCTCATTCCATGAATGTACGCACTGTGCGAAACCGTTACGCCTCGGGTCATTTTAAATCTTTCCTCTCTCACCTTAAACTTGGACTCCCTTTCACTGGACAGTGGCATTCCACGATTTATATGCCTTTTTGTGATTTTGTGGACGTGTACAAATTCACTCCCCAGTCCCCTACACCCCAGGGAATAACAGACTAGACTATTCAAACTCTTCTGATACTCAAACCCGTCAGACCGGATAACATCTTCGTAAATTTAATTTTGAACTAATTACAGTTGAATGGCATTCTCACTACGACAGGGTGACCACGATTGTACACAGTTCACTCTCCCGTGCCGCCCGTACATATAAAAACCGTAAACGTCAGGTGAACTCTGGAAGGAACGCGGAGTGACGGCGCAGGAACAGGGTCACGGAGAAAGGGGCTCCACGTAACCTAAACTTTCGCCACTCTTCAGTTACAGGAGACGTTGAGAAAGCAACCAGCACTCTCTCAGACGTTCAGGCTGAGATCGCACTGCTGAGAGAACGTAAGTATGGTGCTCGTCAGACGGACCGCAGGTCACGAATGTAAAATATCTAAATAGTGCAGCTCAGTTCAGTTTAGTTTATGGTCAGGATCTGGGCAAGTTTAGCAACGCCCCCCCCCCCCTTCCCAACACACCCCATCCCAGATTCATAAGCAACTGAATTATCCGACCACAACTAGAGACAAGCCCTCAACTACTATCTCCGTCATTGTTGTCCCTCGGACTATCGTTGGTTCGATTGTATTCATGTGTTGTCCTTCCGCTGGCTGGTTAGCACGTACGACGGCTTTTCACTCTACCCCGGTCCACTAGCAATGTTACAACATTTTGAGATTTAAAAAATCAAGTCTGCATTTTATCCCATCAGATAAAGCATAAAAATAAGTTTAATTCGACACCTAATTCACTTTCATATCTTTAGTATTAAAGAAGTTATGGCCATTTTCATACTGAAATTAGCATCTTGTTCCCTATTGCTTTTATTGCTTTCATTGACTTAACTCAAACGCTATGAACGCGGACAGTCAAAAGCCCATAACTTTCTTAAAAAGTAAGAGAACTGAATGAAAATGTCAGTTATTATAGATTAAAGCATTCTGAAACAAATATGAAACAATCTTACTTGAATGATCTGAAATTAAAGCATATAATTAGTTAGTTACCTAATTATAGCTAATTACAAAATTCAATTACTAGATCTAAACATCTATCCATTTCTTAATAAAAGGTTAACATTTTTAAATAGCCTAAGTGTCCAAATAACATTCACACAATAATTCACAATATAACATGATTTTTAAATCTCATTGTCATGAATTTATAGGCCACATGGAAGGAACTTAGTACTTAATTCCCGTTAATTAATGGCCATTTAAATCATCTTGCGAGTGAGATTTTGTGGGACGCGATCGTTTGGAACGTTGCGGCTGAGGTGAATTTAAACCCCATATCGGCAGGAAAAACACTGCCGGTTCGTATGGGGCCTTAATCACATTTTCGCCGATGAAATTTTGATTTAAGTAATCCTAAGAAGCAAGTTTATATGTAAAATAACCGACTTACCTTATGTTTTGTCCCCTACGTGAGATCCGTCCCGTTGTCGGCGTTGACAGCGTTAGAAGTAAATGTTTATTTAACTCCAGCGATTAAATTGTCCAGCCGGTTTTTTTTTAAACTTCCGAGAACGCAAGTCGGAACGATTTTTCAGCATCAGGTAGTAGCCCGAGAAAATAGGGCAATTGCCCAACTCTCCAAATTCCAAACTCCCACGGCAGAGGGAGAGTAAGTATGGTGATCATTGAAATGAGAAGATGCTTCAGAAATCAGAGGTGCAAAGTGACTTGGGACTTGGGAGTGCGTGTGCAGGATTCCCAAAAGATTAATTTTCACGTTAAATCGGTAGTAAAGAAGGCAATCACAATGTTGGCATTAATTTCGACGGGACTAGAATATAAAAACAAGGATGTAATCCAGAGGCTTTGAGAGACGCAGGTCAGGCCACATTTGGAATATTCTGAGGAGTTTTGAGCTCTGTGCCTGAGGAAGGATTAGTTAGCATTGGAGTCATTGAAATATTCCCGTCTGAAGCGGACTCCTCTGACATTTACCTCAATGTTTTCACAGATGTGCCTTCTTGTCCCGAGCAATGGACCAAGTTCAAGCAAAGTTGTTATGACTTTTCCTCAAGCACCTACACCTGGGTGGGGGCCAAAAGATACTGTGCATCATCCGACGCCCATCTTGTTGTCATTAACAATGCTGATGAACAGGTAGGAGTTTGTCTGTGATCACACATGCAGACAACGTTCCCTGCTAAGTGATAGTTTCGATCCACTACGAAGCGCGTTGCTATTCCCACTAGAAATTAAAGTAATGCTTGACCCGGACAGTTTGCGTTCACACGCGGGATAGTCTGAGCGCAATCACACACCACTTGCGTTTTCATGGAATCATCACCCGTTTCCTTGTATCGCATGAAATAGCGGCAGATATCTGGATCTGGATCTGGATCTGGGTGTAATACGCTGAAAAGCTATAGGTGGATCATCACTGAGCACTATGATGGAGAAGCTTTTGGAGTTGCATCTTTGTATGTGTTGATGTTTTGGAGATCTCTGATGCTGGCTGGAAGGGTATTCCAATCCCTTGCTGTCTTGAAGCAAAACGAGTTAGAAAGTGCTAATGAAGAGCCGTGCGGAATGATATAATGTCCAGGTTGCTAGCTTCTGGTTGACATGCCTATGGGTGCTTGGATTAACAGGATGTGTTCCTCCATCTTTACATCAATGGTGGTATTCTTGATCTTGTGGGATGTTGTCAGTCTGATGAGCTTGCGTCGAGTAGTAGGTGGATGAAGTTTAAGGTCCTTTATCATGCTGGAGACTGTGCTCTGCCACTTGTAGTTGTTAGATATGAACCTTGCTGCCCTGTATTGCTGGTATTCAAAGCACCAGGCTGAGCAACAAGGCCCCAGTAGCAGGGGTTTGGTGGGGGTGGGTATTGTGTGTGTGGTTGTTCGAGACCGGTTGTGGGCCGTGTTCTACGAGTTAACCTCCAAATGCAGAAAGAGCTTTCCGAAGTCCTACCTGATATTTAGGGCATCAGTTTTGTGACCAGGACATGTAAGCAGAAAAATGCAAAATACATATCCCTCTCACCCTATATCTGCGTATCATTTCTCTAGTTGTTAATAAATAAACGAGCGTTATAGAGCAGGATAATTAGTACACGGGGTTGTACATACAAGTAATGCAGTGCTGTCATCAGCTATTGTTTCCACATAAACTGAAATCCTTTCGTTTCCATGACAGAATTTTTTTGAGCAAAATTATCATGTCCAACGGTGGATTGGCCTGAGTGATTCGGCCTCTGAAGGTGACTGGCGCTGGGTAGATGGAACCGATTATACTTCCTCTGTAACGTGAGTTGCTCTCCGGTTGCACGTTGTGTTCAGTATCTGTGGTGTTGAATGTTAAAGAGAAAACACAATACTGTGTCAAAACCTTATAATCTACCTGGTGGCCGACAACCCAATGGCATGAACAATGAATTTCTAATTTCAGATGACTCTTAGGATTGCGAAGGAAAATCTCTCTTGTTGCATTAGAAGTGAACCCTCATTGACAATGCCCCTTCTTAGGAAAATGTAAAACTTCACCTTGCACTGTATAGACTGTCAGATGAGACACCAATCCACCCATGCCATGCTTGTTTCACCTTAACATTCCTTCCCGATTCTCAGCACAGCTCATCCTTTTGTGCTGATCTTTAGTCAGAGGGTCTAGGAGTCTAGGAAATTATTTGCCACAGAAGGCTGTGGAGACCAAGCCAATGGACATTTTTAAGGCACAAATGGATAGATTATTGATTAGTACAGTGTCAGAGGTCAATGGGAGAAGGCACGAGAATGGAGCTAAGAGGGAGAGATAGATCAGCCATGATTGAATGCCAGAGTAGACTTGATGGGCCAAATGGACACATTCTACTCATATTCCTAATGAGCTTGTGATCAAAGGCAGTGAAGGACAATCTCTCAATTTCCGGGGGCTAATCCATCCACAATAATTCTCATGGAGCATGACTCCACACAGGATAAAATAGACGTCATGGGAGGCAGTCCATTGACTATTCATCGTCGTTAATTTCCCCACCAGGTATGCACTGTGGCACCACCCTCACAACAAACCACATTGACCTCCAAGGCGCATGACAATAGCAACTCCCAAAGCCTCGTCCTCTTTCGCCAGAACGGATAGTAAGAGGAAAGGATTCCAACTAATTCCCTTGTTCCTTAAAAAATACATGTTGGAGTAACTCAGCAGGCCGGGCGGTATCTCTGGAGATCATGGATAGGCCACGTTTCGGGTCGAGATGCTACTTCTGATAGAAGCAGTAGGAGAGTTCCCAAAATTCCCTAAGTTTGGACATTAGGAACAGAGTGGAAACGGATGGTTATCGGGAGGGTAACACGAGAAACACTGCACAAAACGTTAAGGGCGGCTCCGAGGCGCAGCAACAGAGGTACAACGACAGATATCCCAGGTTCGGGTGCTGTCTGCAGGGAATTTGTTCGTTCTCCCCGTGACCTGCGTGGGTGTTCCCGGGTTCTCTGGTTTCCTCCCACACTCCAGTACAGTGTTGTAGACTGATTGGCTTGGTAAAATGATTGATCTATCTCTCCCTCCTAACCCCATTCTCCTGCCTTCTCCCCATAACCCCTGACACCCGTACTAATCAAGAATCTATCCCTTCCTTAAAAAATTCCATTGATGGGCTCCACAGCCTTCTGTGGCAAATAATTCTGCAGATTCACCACCATCTGACTAAATACATTCTTAAGGAATGTCCTTTAATTCTGAGGCTAGGGCCTCTAGTCCTAGACTCTCCCATGAATGGAATCATCCTCTCCACATCTATCCATTATTCGGTAAGTTTCAATAAGGTCCCTCCTCATCCTTCTAAACAGCAGCGAGTACAGGCCCAGTGCCGTCAAACGCTCATCATATGTTGCAGTCGTATAAGACGTTGGTGAGGCCGCATTTAGACTGTTGTGTTCAGTTCTGGGCACCATGTTGGAGTAACTCAGCAGGCCGGGCAGTATATCTTGAGATAGATGTTGTCAAACTGGAGAGCGTACGGAGAAGATTTACGAGAATGTTGCCAGGACTGGCGGGTCTGAGCTATGGGGAGAGGTTGAGTAGTCTGGGACTCTATTCCTTGGAGCGGAGGAGGATGAGGGGTGACTTTATAAAAGTGTATAAAACCATGAAAGGAATGGATCTGTATACGGATGGAGTTTCTTGGCCAGAGTTGGGGAATCGAGCACAAGAGGACATATGTTTAAGGTGAAGGGGAAACGATTTAATAGGATCTGAGGGGTAAATTGCTCACACCAATAGTGGCGGATGTAAGGAACAATCTGCCAGAGGAGGTAGTTGAGACAGGGACTTCCTAATATAAAAAAGACAGTTAGACAGGTACTTGGGCGGGACAGGTTTAGAGAGATATGGACCACACGCGGGAAGTTGGGAGTAGTGTAGCTGGGACATGTTGGTCGGTGAGGGTAAGTTAGGCCGAAGTGCCCGTTTCCACTCTGTATCACTCTATGACTCAATGAACACCTATTAGTCGAATGTCGGGAGCGAGAGGTAAAAGGAGACACGCCAGTGTCTTTGAGCGAGATGGCAGCCGCTTCATAAAGGAATGGTGGTCCCTGCAGAAACACTCAAAGAGTTTCCATGTTTCCGATACTGAATAAGGTGACATTGCCTGTATTAAGCGCTCAACCCAGCCGTCTGTACAACCCACGGCAAAGATTGCTACAGAACTGGACCAGTCCTCAATTATCCAACGGCCCATTCATTTATCTTCTTCCTCCCTCAGGTTTTGGGCGCATGGTGAACCCAATGGTCACAAGGACTACGACGAAGACTGCGCAGTGGTCTCTAAAGATGGATCGTGGCGCGATTGGCCATGTAATTCCAAGCACCCCGTCATATGTGAAAAACCAGCGCAGTGATCTTTCCATTGGTGTTATAGAGGGGACAAAGCGGACAGTGCGTCCGGCTGTAAATGTCCCCCCGCACATGTGTATCAGGTGTGCGACCATTACCTGAGATTGGCCACTTGACTGAGTCGGCCGCGCTCTCCCTCCCTTCCTTTCCCCGCTGCACCCACTTTAAAGCCCACTGCTGAGATTCCGTTTTGCTTCATTATCATAACACGGCATTGAAAATCCCGCTTGCAGAAATATGTAGGAAGGAACTGCAGATGTCGGTTTACACCGAAGATAGACACGGAATGCTGGAGTAACTCAGCGGGACAGGCAGCATCTCCGGATAGAAGGAATGGGTGACGTTTCGGGTCGAGACCCTACTTCAGACTGAGAGTCAGGGGAGAGGGAGACACGGAGATAAGGAAGTGTAAGGTGTGAACGAGAGATCAAAGGGGACGATGGCCAAGGAGAATGTAGGATAGATCATTGTTAGCTGAAGGGAAGGTGACAACCAAGGCGTACAATCAGTAAAATGGAATCAAGAGGACAGTCATGTCGGAATAAGGAATGCAGAAATGTCGGAATAAGAGTCACAATCCGAAACGTCGCCAATCCATGTCCTTCAGAGATGCTGCATGGCCCGCTGAATTACTACTAAATTACCTAATGGACCAGTTGTCAGCGTTCCACTCGCATATAAGATGGTCACTTCCTTCATCCCGCCGCTTGTCTGTGCAAAGCTCAATTAAATATGTTATTCGGCGGGCAGCAACTTTAACTGGGCTTCTATGAGTGAACATGCTTCATTTTCTGTCACCGACACGGTAGCAAGTTGAAAACAATGCGCTCACACAATCTCTAACATAAGCCACACCTCTGAAAGGATCAGCGCATCTCCAAAGTCTTCCCACACACGCACAACATCTTGGTCCTTAACCCTACAGTCGCAGTAGTCATTCCCTCCCGACCCCCACTGTCCCAGGTGTTCAGGAGAAACCAGGACCTTGGGGACCGTGAAATGAACGGTCCTCTCATCTGAGGAGTCTGTAGATTGTATAAACCGCTGATAAGCGCCATTCTCTGCCAGCGTGTCTCTGTTAATCCTAATGCTCAATAAAGGAACTTTGTTTGACTGCGTGTGTTTGGCTCAACGTTCTTCTGGTCAGTAGTCGCAGAGGTCAAGAGAGACGCTTCCTGTAACTAACATGTTCTGCGTTTCTATTTATATTTTTATTTTTATTAGAAGTACAATAATATGATACCATAGGTAGCTACTATATATTGACATGTTACAATTCGTGTACAGCTTCTTATTGTTTTTATTTTAACAATAAAAAGGAGGCAGAAAAAGAATAGGAAAGAAATAGAAAAGTGTGTGATATCAGGAAGTGAGAAAAGGAAAATGTGAAAAGAAAGAAAATGAAGAGAAAAGAAGCAGAGGTAGAAAGCAGAAGAATAAAGGAGAGATAGCTATTTGTTATTCTTGATCACCATTCACCCAGTCCTGAAATGGATCGTTTCTACGTTTGTATTTTTTTCAGGAAGTCACGGATCTGAAGATATTTAAAGTATTGGTTATTTTTCAGCTTGTAATTTGATTGTAATTGTTGAAATGATAACAAGTTTCCCATTTCCTACATATCACCAATCCGTATAATTCCCAGTTTTTCCAATTGGTTATATGTTCTATCAGTAAAAGATGGTTTAAATGCTGGATTATTAACTAATGGAGTTAAAAGTGATAGATTTATTAATTTTAGAGTTAATTTTATTTGTTTCCAAATTTGTATTGTATTATGGATGATTGGGTTCTTCTTGTATATTGTGTTGTTCATTTTTATCGGGGAGAAGAGGATCGCTCCTACATTAAAAGGAGAACAGTCCTCTTTCTCCATTTTTATCCATTCTGACTGTTGGGCAGAACTGTCCAACCAATAGATTATATTTTTCATATGCACTGCCCAGTAGTAGTACAAAAAGTTCGGGAGTGAAAGTCCCCCAGCATCTTTTGGTTTACACAAATGTTTTCTTTGGATTCTATGAGATTTAAAGTCCCAAATGAAAATTGTAATATTAGATTCTAGCTTTTGAAATAAGTTGTTTGGTATGTATAATGGTATTATTTGGAATAGGTATGATATTTGTGGTAAAAATAATAATTTTTATAGCGTTTATTCTGCCTATTAAGGACAATGGCAATGTTTTCCAGAATTTAATCTGTGCATTCAGTTTAGTTAATAACGGCATGAAATTAGCATTAAATAATGATTTATATTTTCTAGTAATTTGGATACCCAAGTATTTAAAATTTTCTGTTGCGATTTTAAAGGGAAATTGTAATAAATGTGTCGATTCTTGAGGTTTTAACGTCATCATATCACTTTTATTCCAGTTTATTCTATAATCTGCAATAGATCCAAATTCCTCTATTAAGTATAATACATTTGGTAAAGTAGTTTACGATTTTGTGATGTATAAAAGTATATCGGCTCCGTAAAGTGGGATTTTATTATTTGTATCTTTGGTATTGTATCCCCCAATATTCGGATGAGTTCTTATGTTTCTGCTATGGGCTCTATCACAAGGAAAAATAGCAGGGGTTATAGTGCACATCGCTGTCTATTGCCCCTTGATAATTGGAATTTTGAAGATAATGTGGTGCGTGGGTCTCGAAAGGAGGCACGAAGTCCAGTGTTTTGAGAAGCACCTTTATTATATTCCTCCCGGTTGTAGGCAAGACGAAACTAGAGGAAGTTGGCACCCAAACCCCTGCCTTTTAAACCCTCCGGCTGAGGGCCGCCTCCGGACTGCACCACTCCTGTGCCGAGGGGTTCGGCAGTATAATGGCACGACCCTTAGGAGCCGCCACAGGACCCCCCCCCCTCAGAACCAGAGGCACAAAACGCACCGGCGGGCGCACGACCCGGCCGGCCCGCGTGCGGAAGTCAGCAGATCCCGGGGCTTGCGGGGGCGTAGGTGGAGGGACAGGTCGAGGGACCGGCGGAAGGACAGATGGAGTGACAGGTGGAGGGAGTCGTGAGGGGGGGGGCGCCCTCGGGGCCGAGGTTGGGCAACCAGCACCGGCTGGTCAATGTCCAGGTGCGCCGGCTTCAAACGGTCAATCGACACGGCCTCCGGCCGGCCCGCCATGTCCAGGACAAAAGTCGACTGCCCGTGTTCCAGCACCCGGAACGGGCCCTCGTATGGCCTCTGGAGTGGCGTCCGGTGGGCATCACGGCGCAGGAAAACATACGGGCAGTCCGTGAGGGCCAATGGCACGTGTGGGCGAAATGTCCCATGACGGGACATCGGGACGGGTGCGAGCCTGCCAACTCGCTCGCGAAGGCGTTGAAGGGTGGAGGAGGGCGTTCCCTGCTGCTCCGGCGCCCACGGCACGAACTCCCCGGGCACTGTGAGTGGCGACCCGTACACGAGCTCCGCCGATGATGAGGCCAAGTCCTCTTTGGAAGCGGTCCGGATGCCCAGCATGACCCACGGCAACTCGTCCATCCAGTCTGGGCCGGAGAGTCGTGCCTTCAATGCCACCTTTAGCTGCCGGTGGAACCTCTCCGCCAGACCGTTAGCTTGCGGGTGGTAAGCCGTGGTGTGGTGCAGCCGCACACCCAGCAAGCGAGCCATGGCTGACCACAGCTCGGAGGTGAACCACATCTATCCGCTACGTCGAGGGGAAAGAGAACCGGATGGCCGACGCATTGTCCCGCCCCGCTATAAACGCCGTGTTCGAGGTGGCGCCCCGAATGGACTATTCTGCTCTGGCGGCGGCACAGCTCACGGACGATGAGGTGCCCGCCTACCGGACTGCCATCTCCGGCCTCCGCCTTGAGGATGTCCCTCTCGGTCCTGAGGGAGTGACAATCCTGTGCGATGTGTCGTCCGGTCAGCCGCGCCCCATCGTCCCTGCCACCTGGCGCCGGAGTGTGTTCGAGGTGATCCACGGACTGGCTCACCCATCAATACGGGCGACAACGGCACTGGTGGCAGCTCGTTTCATGTGGCACGGTCTGCGCAAGCAGGTTGCCTATTGGGCTCGCACCTGCATTCCGTGCCAGACGGCAAAAATCCAGCGCCATGTCCGCGCACCTCTCCAGGAGTTTGGTCTACCTCACCGGCGATTCGACCATCTCCACGTGGACATTGTGGGGCCTCTTCCGCCGTCCCGGGGCATCGCCCACGTCGGGGTCACCAATGTGGTGCGTGGGTCTCGAAAGGAGGCACGAAGTCCAGTGTTTTGAGAAGCACCTTTATTATATTCCTCCCGGTTGTAGGGAAGACGAAACGAGAGGAAGATGGCACCCAAACCCCTGCCTTTTAAACCCTCCGGCTGAGGGCCGCCTCCGGACTGCACCACTCCTGTGCCGAGGGGTTCGGCAGTATGATGGCACGACCCTTAGGAGCCGCCACTATAACATATTATTGGTTAGTATTCTTGCCGTCGGCTTGTCATATAATAATTTTACCCATAGAATGAAATTCTCTCCGATGTTAATTTTTTGCAGTACTTTATACAAATGGTACCATTTTACTTGATCAAATGCTTTCTCTGCGTCCAGAGAAACAATTGATACATCTTCTTCTATTTTATGTGAATACATTATATTAAACAAGCGTCTCAGATTATTAATGAGTATCTTTTAGGTATGAACCCCGTTTGATCTGGGTTTATTAATTTACTAATATATTTACGCAATCTTCTCGCCAGGATCTTTGCTAGAATTTTCTGATCTGTATTTAAAAGTGCTATAACTCTATATGAACCTGGTTCTTCGGGGTCTTTATCTTTTTTAGGTATAAGCGTAATAGTTGATTTCGCTAGTGTTTCTGGTAGTATTTTTTCTTTAAAGGCAAGGGTATATAGTTTTTGTAAACATGGAATGATTATCGCATGGAATCTCTTATAAAATTAATTGTTAAAGCCATCTGGTCCAGGCATCTTGCCATTTTTCAGCGAATTTATTGTTTCCTCTATTTCTTCAAGTGTAATCTGAGTTCCTAGTTCCTCCTGTTCCGAGGGGTCAGGTTTTGGAAGGTTACATTTATCTAAGAAGTTTGTAATTTTATTGTCATCTGTTTTAGATGTGTACAAGTTTTGTTTAAATTGGGCAAATCTTTTGTTAATATCTTTAGGTAGTGTTAAAAATTCACCGTTCTCTGATTTAATTTTAATAATTGTGTTTTCCTTTTCTCGTTTTTTCAGTTGACGAGCGAAAAGTTTATGTGGTCTATCACCGAATTCAACATTTTCCTGTTTTGTAATTTGGAATAGTCTTACCACTCTTGCCGATAAAATTCTGTTTAATTTAAATTTCAATAATGTTAACTTATTATGTTTATCTGTATTTGGGTCTTTGGCATTGTCTAACTCTAATTGTCTGATTTCTTGTTCTAACTTCAATTGTTCTACATTATTTTTTTTAATTAGGAAGGTTTGATATGAAATTATAACGCCTCTAAATAGTAAAAGCAATGTCAGCATTTATTTGTTCCTCAAATCTATGGGCAACATCACCAGATGTTCAGGCATTAACACTTGCAGTGAAATTGTGAATGTGGATTATGTATGATGAGTTGTCCACTGAAGCTATACTTCCCATTGTGTTCTGATGCATTCTCACACTCTTCCCCTCTCTTTCCACAAATTCCACCCCAACCCCACCTGTCCTCTCTCAATTTGATTGTTTGCTCTCACACCACCACTCTGCCCAAAATCTATAGTCTCACGCACTGTTTCTCTCACTCAGCCCCCTCCCCTCACAACCACCCTTTCCCTCTTCCCAGATCCCTCCTGATCCCCATTTGACTCTCCCCCCTTTTTCTCTCCATGCTCACTCCATTCTTTCACCATTCGTCCCCCTCGCTTTCTCCACACTCCAGGCACCAGCTTTCCTCTCTCTCCACACATTGCCCCTGACTGTCTCCCTGTGTCATCGCATCTCTCTCACATCCTCCCCCTGTTTACGCAATCTCCCTCTCTCACCATCACATACCCTCACCACACTCCAACACTGTCTCTCACTTCCTCTCTCATTTCGTGTAACCCTCCCACGCACTTGTTTGTCTCCCATCATTCTCCACCCACCCAATCTCCACACACCAACTTCTCCATCAAAGTCATTTCCCCATGTTGGCTGTCTGTGCGGAGTTTGTGGGTTCTCCTCCTGACCACGTGGGTTTTGACTGGGTGCTCCGGTTTCCACCCACACTCCAAAGGCATGCAGGTTCGCAGGTTAATTTAGCTTTGGTAGAAATTGTACATTGTCCCCAGTGTGTAGGATAGTGCTAGTGTATGGGGTGATCGATGGTTGGCCGAAGGGCCTGTGGGCGGAAATCAGAGCACCTGAAGGAAACCCAGGCGGATTCGGGGAGAATGTGCAAACTCCATACAGACAGCACCCCGAGTCAGAATCGAACCTCCATCTCTGGTGCTGTAAGGCAGCAACTCTACTGCTGTGCCACTGTGCTGCCCGCCTGACCATACTCATTCCATACTAGGCTATCTCTCTGACCATACCCCAACTTCCTCTTTCACAATCTCCTATCTCTCCATGTTGCTTTGCTCACACCCTCACCTTCCTCTTTTCATACTGTCCCCCAGCTCTGCACTCTGCCAGTCTTTTTGTCCGAATGCCCTTCTCACAATATCCGCTAGCGACCGGGGCTGGGAAAAAAGAGGAGGACAAAAAGGGGAGAGAGAGAGAGCGCGAGAGAGAGCAGAGCCGAGAACGAGAGAGAGAGAGAGCGCGAGAGAGAGAGAGAGCGAGAGAGAGAGCGAAGAGAGCGAGAGGAGAGAGAGAGAGAGCGAGGAGAGAGAGACTCGAGAGAGAGAGCAGAGAGATATCCTCTAACGCTCCCGAGCTTCACCTCTCCCTCCATCTCTCTCTCTCTCCCTCTCTCTCTTCCTTCCCCCCTCTCTCACTCTCCGTCCTCGCCCTCACTCTATCTCTCTCCCTCTAAAACTATCACACTTTCTCCGCATTATCCCCTCTCTTCCTACGGGTCCCTTATATTGCATCAACATTGAATTCTCCCAATGTTGCTAGCCCTTGCTGTCTCCTCCTCTTCCTTAACCCTCTAGCTGTCTCCTCCCACCCTCCCATCCGCCCGCCCTCGGGCTCCTCCCCCTCCTCCCCTTTTCCTTCTTTCTCCCACCCCCCATCAGTCTGAGGAAGGGTTTCGGCCCGAAACGTCGCCTATTTCATTCGCTCCATAGATGCTGCTGCACCCGCTGAGTTTCCCCAGCAATTTTGTGTACCTTCGATATTCCAGCATCTGCAGTTCCCTTTTGAACACTTCATTTATGAAGGGGCGGATTTAGTTTAGTTCAGAGATGCAGAGCGGAAACAGGCCCTTCGACCCACCGGGTCCGCACCGACCACCGATCCCCGCACATTTAACGCCCCTGTCCCACTTAGGAAACCTGAACAGAAACCTCTGCAGTCTTTGCGCCCCACCCAAGGTTTCCGTGCGGTTCCTGGTTGTTGCAGGTGGTTGCTGGAGGTTGCAGGTACTGGAAGCAGGTAGGAAGATTGACATAAACTTCCGGGAACCGCACGGAAACCTTGGGTGGGGCGCAAAGTCTCCAGAGGTTTCCGTTCAGGTTTCCTAAGTGGGACAGAGATATTAAGGTACTTCATTTTATTCTGAGGCGATGACCTCTAGTCTTAGATTTTTCCACTAGTGGAAACATCCTCTCCACATCTACTCTATCCAAGCATTTCACTATTCGGTAAGTTTCAATGAGGTCGCCCCCTCATCCTTCTGAAATCCAGCGAGTACAGGCACAGAGCCGTCAAACGCTCATTAACACTGTTAACCCACTCACTCCTGTGATCAACGGGGCCGAATGTGGCTGCGTCAGACATCGACCACGCTCATTTATTGAACTACCAATGTGACCCCTTTTCAGGACCAGGCTCCAATTACACGGATAGGGTTGTTAACAGGAGATGGGAGCTGAAGGAGCGAAGGTATTCGTAATGGAAAGTTAACACAAGTAAGACTGGATAGACTAGGCTTGTACACGCTAGAATTTAGAAGATTGAAGGCGGATCTTATAGAAACTTACAAAGTTCTTAAGGGGTTGGACAGGCAAGATGCAGGAAGATTATTCCCGATGTTGGGGAAGTCCCAAACTCGGGGTCACAGTTTAAGGATAAGAGGGAAGTCTTTTAGGACCGAGATGAGAAAATCATTTTTTACACAGAGAGTGGTGAATCTGTGGAATTCTCTGCCACAAAAGGTAGTTGAGGCCAGTTCATTGGCTATATTTAAGAGGGAGTTAGATGTGTCCCTTGTGGCTAAAGGGATCAGGGGGTATGGAGAGAAGGCAGGGATGGAATACTGAGTTGCATGATCAGCCATGATCATATCGAATGGAAGTGCAGGCTCGAAGGGCCGAATGGCCTACTACTGCACCTATTTTCTATGTTTCTAAATGCAGATAATGTTTTACAAAACAAACGAGACAAAGTGCTGGAATTACTCATTGGGTCAGACAAAATCTCAGATAGGTATCATTTTTTAACCAGGGCTCTTCTTCAGACTTCATGAGTTACTCCAGCACTTCGTGTCTTTTTTAAGAAAGATCCTGGAGGAAAGATTCTCCAGAACCAACGGCCACAGTCCTAGAATAAAACTGAGGTGAGAAAAAAATAATTTCACCCAGAGAGTTGTGAATTTATGGAATTCCCTGCCACAGGGAGCGGTGGAGGCCAAATCACTGGATGGATTTAAGAGAGAGTTAGATAGAGCTCTAGGGGCTAGTGGAATCAAGGGATATGGGGGGAAGGCAGGCACGGGCTATTGATACGGGACATTCAGCCATGACCACAATGAATGGCGGTGCTGGCAAGAAGGGGCGAATGGCCTCCTCCTGCACCTATTTTCTATGTTTCTATGTTTCTAAGGAGGTTTCCAGAATGATGGAAGCTGGTGGAAGGTGTGGGTCAGTGGCACAGGGCAACCTCCAACATATGTTGGTCATTAACAATATGTATGTTCTGAAATAAAAGAGGACTGGAATGGTCGCGAGTGTAAGTACTGTATCTTACCGTGGGATGCTAAGCAGCACTTACTTTACATTCGAGCCATAATGTGTCCCATCCATCCAACGCCAGGTGCCTTCCACAGCAGTGTCATGGAGTCCAATCCAGGAATAAGAATACACATTCCGCCCAATCTACGTCTGACGGATAAGAACAATGTCTCAATGTGAACAGATGTCTCGTGTTAGCGGCGCAAGCAAAGGATTTTCTGTGCGGCAGTCACGGTGGCGCAGAGGTCGAGTTGCTGCCGTGCCAGCATTGGCTCGACGGCTGAAGGGCCTGTTTTTATTCTGTATCTTCCAAAGATCCATTGAAATGCTTCTCATTATGCTGCATGGAATGAATAAATGTATGGCATGATATGATAAAGGAGGCAGAAATGTAGACTTGAAGAGTCATGGGGTCATAAAGGCAACCTGGCCTGACTAGTCTGAAGAAGGGCTTCAGCCCAAAATGTTGCCTATTTCCTTCGCTCCATAGATGCTGCTGCACCCGCTGAGTTTCTCCAGCATTTTTGTGTACCTGGCCTGACCTTGTCGTTGCAAACCAGCAATGCCCATCTATGCTAGTTAAATGTCCACGTTTTTCACCCATCTCATTCCCTATCCAAGCGTGAAGAGTAAAGAGCGTTTTATTGTCATAGTATGTCCCAGATAGAACAATGAAATTCTCACGCAGCAACACAGCAGAATATGTAAACATAGTGCACTGTAAACAATATAATAAATGAGAAAAAAATCATTTTTTCCAAGAAATGTTGGATCAAATTTGAGAATTGGAATATGTCAGTGATCTCAGGGAAGTTGTACGAGGATACACACACTGTGCAATCATAACAATAAAAGTCAAGTTCAAGTTCGTGAGTTTATTGTCATGTGTCACTGTATAGGACAATGAAATTCTTGCTTTGCTTCAGCACACAGAATATAGTAGGCATTTACTACAAAACAGATAAGTGTGTCCATATACCATAATACCATATACCATAATAATATGGTATATGGAACCATGTAGTCCAGAGATTATTTGAGGTTGTAGTGTGTAATAGCCTAATAGGTGTAATGAAGAGGCTATTCCTGAACATCCAGGATGCTCCTGAACCTGGACTGCATCCGGATGTAATAATGTAATTGGCAAGTGGTCCAACCCAAAGATCATGATCTTTGGTCCTACCTGCTCCAGATTACTGTTAATGACCAAGAGCTTGGCTTTCATCATGGCACAGACGTCTTCAGCTTCACCCCACTCTTTTTTACCCGATGAAAAGTAATAAAGTCTTCCATTGAAACGTATCCATTGCTGGGACAACTCTGTGGGGACATTTAAATGCAAGTTAGAAGCACTTGAGAACTTTAGAGACTCACAATTCTCCCCCCCCCCCCCCCCCCCCCTCACTCAGATTTTTCACATGGAATATATTTGCATATTGTTGCACACAAATACAAGCGATTAACCCCGCATATTGCATTACTTAAAGGGCCGTCACCAATCCAAGCTCTCACCAATCTGCAACCCTACGATCAAAGACTATTACATCTCAACAAATAAAGGAATGTGGGGTTAAAGAGGCTCAAAGATTCTGTGCCTTGATGAACAATATCTGGGGGATTAACATTGATCTGGAGCAGGTCAGGCCCACTTACATCAGGATAGTGAATGTTTAAAGGGACGGGTGATAAATGGTGAAGTTAAACTAGCGTGGATGGGCAGTATCCAGGAACACACACGAACACCCGTCCTCGACTAACTTCAGTGCCCACTGAACTGCATCGGTTCCCCGGGCAAACGACACCTGAGTTACTGACTTCTGATCCTTGCACCAAACCCCCACCAGGCTTTACACCCCCTCCCACCCCGATCCGTATCTACCTCCCCTTCTCGGAAACCTTCTCCTACAACTTCCCAGAGATGACTGGCATATTCCAATTCTCAAATTTGATCTAACATTTCGTGGAAATATAGAAACCACGGGGCCTCTGGCCTTCCACGTACACTTCCCTTTCAGGGCAGCTAATATCCTTGGATGAGTAGGGACAAGTAACTGAGTGGGTTTAACTCCCCATCCCATATAACATCATAATATAGGATAAATGTCTGTCGGCACTGGGCATGTACTCGCTGGAGTTTAGAAGAATGAGGGGGGACCTCATTGAAACGTACAGAATAGTGAACGACTTGGATAGAGTGGATGTGGACAGGATGTTTCCACTAGTGGGAGAGTCTAGGACTAGAGACCAGTTGTGGACGAGTCATTAAATGATGGCTATACTTACTCTCCTTCAATTTTGTAATCTCAGCCCGAAGATCGGCGACTGTGATGACGTTCTTCGCAAGGGTTACTGCAACTGAAGAGGGGCAACAGTTTAGATTGGGAGCCTGTGTCTCAATGAACTTGTATCGGAGCCAACACTCCGGGTTCCTTCCATAGTTCAGAGATAGACGCAACAAAGCTTGAATAACTCAGGCAGCATCTTTGGAGAGATGTAACGGGTGTTGTTTCGGGTCGAGACCCCTCTTCCTCAGACGGAAACTGCCGGTGTCACATCCACCATCTCAACATTTCCACTCCCCTTGCCTGCTCTAACCCAGTGGTTCCCAACCTTATTTAGCTCATGGCCCCCTTGGGATCTTTTAATTTTTCTGTGCCCCCCCTCCTGACATTATTAGTGGAAAAAAACTACTTCAATATTATAATACCTTCCATAAAAATATCAATTCATTGCACATATATTCTCTTTTATTCTATTCCACAAACATCAAAAATATTTTGTGGCTTCAATAAAACAACCATATATAATCATATATTAAAAATATATTTCAACTACATTGATTTAAATTTATTAGAACTGAAATTTAGGAGGCAACAGGGTGGTAGCTATATGGCTCCCTTCATTGTCCCTGTGGCCCCCTAAATCCCAAAATTTTTCTGTTGCCCTCCTGAAATGTGCCATGGCCCCTTTGGCCCCAGGTTGGGAATCACTGCTCTAACCTATCCTCCTCCCTCTTACCTTAGTTCACCTGAAGCCTACAAAGTGGTGTTCTCTAACCCCTTTACTCATATTCACCTCTCCTGCAGCAGCTAGAATCCCGGAAAATTGTTTTCTCTTCTTTTGAAAGTCGGGAGAAGCGAGGAGAGAAATTGAAGGTAGATAAAAATGCTGGGTAAACTCAACGGGTGAGGCAGCTTCTATGGAGCAATTGCATAGGTGACGTTTCGTGGCGAGACCGAAAAATTGAATGATCACCGCAAATCTCAACCCGTTTAACCCGGGTAAATTGTTGGGCGGGATTAGCAATGCCCTGCATTCATATTATAGGAGTAGGATTAGTCCATTCCGCCCATCAAGTCTACTCCGCCATTCGATTGTGGCTGATCTATCTTTCCCTCTCAACCCCATTCCCCTGCCTTCTCCCTATAACTCCTGGCACACTTACTAATCAATTGTTTCCTGAATGAAGTCAGAGCTGAAAGGTCTCTGCTGACAATTAAACTCACGGTTATCTATCTGTGAAATCCCAGCATGAAGTTCGGCCAGTGAACTGTTCATCTCATCAGGAAGTCCTGCAAATGAAAGAAGGGCAACAAATCAAACTATGGGGGCCGGCCCATAGTAAGGTCGTTCCGGTCGCGCCTACAGATTTACTGAGATCGCAGAGATATTCGCCAGTACATCTGTAATGGTAATGTCATAAAGAATAGGAGTAGAATTAGGCCATTCGGCCCATCAAGTCTACTCCGCCATTCAATCATGCTAATCTATCTCTCCCTCCTAACCCCAATTCTCCTGCCTTCTCCCCATACCCTCTGACACCTGTACTAATCAAGATTATATCTATCTCTGCCTTAGACATATCCACTGGCTTGGCCTCCACTGCTTTCTGTGGTAAAGAATTCCACCAGATTCACCACCCTCTGACTAAAGAATGTAAAAGATTAAAACGATGTCCTGTGTCCAATGCCTCAGAACTTGAATAATTGCGAGCAAACTTGGTGCGCTAGGGGGTATATCAGTGGGTGGAGGTGGGTACGAGATCGCAAATGTGTGGCATCGCCATGTTGTTGTGACTTCAGGATGCCCCCAGCAATGATACATGGACCAATGCCTCTAAAATGCCAATACAATCTTGCCCAGAGCAGATGAATCGAGGACAAGGGGACCTAGGTGTAAGGTGAAGGGGAAAGATTAATAGGAATCCGAAGGGTAATTTTTTTCACACAAAAGGTGGTTGGGGTATGGAACGAGCCACCAGAGGAGGTGGTTAAGGAATGGACTATCCCAACGTTTAAGATACAGATACATTGATAGGACAGATTTGGAGGGATATGGGCACATCGATGGGCTTCGAAGTGCTTTCATACTTCACAAATGCCCTTGAACCCAAACAGGTAGACAAAATGTGCTGGAGAAACTCAGCGGGTGCAGCAGCATCTATGGAGCGAAGGAAATAGGCAACATTTCGGGCCGACACCCTTCTTCTTTAACCCAAACACATGTTCGAAACCAATTTCAGACTACGGGTGAGAGGTTCTTTCTTATTTTTATTCGAATGCTTAAAAAAATACTTGAAATCTGAGCCGCCTAGTTTCAGGCTCATCTACTTAGGGGAGTATAGGTTTAAGGTGAAGGGAGAATGATTTACTAGGGGTAACATTTTCACACAAAGGATAGTGGGTGTATGGAACAAGCTGCCAGATGAGGCATTTGAGGTAAGGACTGCCCCAGCATTTAAGAAACAGTTAGACACAGGTACATGGATCGGACAGGTTTGAATGGATATAGACCAAACAAGGGCAGGTCGGACTAGTGTAGCTGGGACATGGTGGCTGGTGTGAGCAAGTTGGGCAGAAGGGTCTGTTTTCACCCTGTATCACTCTATGACTCTTAGTAGGTGTTACTAAACACCTAAAAATAAACAAAAACACCCCGTTAACCCGATGTTTATTACTTAACACTTTCTTATTTAACATAAATCACAATTATCTGCAGTGATGCCACACTGCAGACTTCCATGCGGGTTCGGTGCCAGCTTCACAGCTCCGGACACAAAGCAAACGGTGGTTAAACGACAAGTAGACAGGTACATGGATGTTTCCTTGCTGTCTAACCACCTGCTTCAATACCATGACAGAGATCGGTCAGGTTGAATTTACACACTCACCCGCGGCTCGCACACTGTCCATCGGAAAATCAACACCCGACCTCTTCGTTTCACTCAACCCCCGTGTCACTGAAATGGAAACAAGGCTTTGGTTCTCATGTCTCCGACACAATTATCCTCCACCACAACGCCACGGCACTTTGCTATCCATTGTTCGAGGCAGACAATGAAATAGAAATGTTCTGCTTGAACTGTCTTAGATCACAGCTGCGAATACCCTGTCCCATATAGGAAACCTGAACGGAAACCTCTATAGACATTGCGCCCCACCCAAGGTTTCCGTGCGGTACCCGGAGGTTCCCGGAGGTTTTTTTCAGTCTCCCTACCTGCTTGCACTACATGCAACCTCCGGGAATCGCACAGAAACCTTGGGTGGGGCGCAAAGTCTACAGAGGTTTCCATTCAGGTTTCCTAAGTGGGACAGGGGCTCAAGATTTGGTTATTTAGACCTCTGTAGAAAGTTGGAATAATCTGCTATTGTGACCGTCGTAAAATAGAGACCGGGGAGGGGGGGGGGGTGGAGTTCAATAAGAAACATCGGTTAACAGGATGCTTTATATTATTTTTAAATAACACATATTGGAGTCATAGAGTCATCGAGGGATACAGTGTGGAAATAGAAGATAGACAAAAATGCTGGAGAAACTGAGCAGGTGCAGCAGCATCTATGGAGCGAAGGAAATAGGCAACGTTTTGAGAGGAGAAAAAAGGACCCAGATTTTGAGCAAACCCAAATTTCACTTGATATTATATTACCGTCTACATAGACCTTCAGCTGATATCAGGTCCTCCCTTGGAAAGGGGAAGGGTCTCGACCCGAAACATCACCCATTCCTTCTCTCCAGATATGCTGACTGCCTCGTTGAGTTACTCCAGCTTTTTGTGCCTATCTTCAGCTCCTCCATTTCTCTCGACAATGGAATTATTGTCACTTCTGAAATTAACGCGTTATTAACAATTAATTACTGAAATTAACATATTCCTCAACCGGCGTTTGAAACTGATCAGAGTTACAAGCACTGGGAAACTAAACTACAAGGGAAAAGATAAGCATCTGCGAAGCGAAAAACTTCACTTGAGTTCATAGCTTTAGCAATGAAGTATATAGACCACGGTACTTGTGCCCATTCAATGGTGACTTTATTTCACGGCATGAGAAAAATTCTGGTTATTTTACGATTTGCCTTAACCCAGTTTCGCTGTTAAGATTGACAAGGTGGAACAAGTTTCAATGTTTGGGCTTGCTCAGCATAGCCAGGACACCAAGAGTGAAAACCGACAGCAGAATGCTGAGGCCATGAAGAGTGTAGATGATCCTCGGTGCGAGGTTTCCTCGAGAGGGATCTGCTCCAGGTCCTGCAAAGCCCAATTGAAAATCATCACTGAAAGCAAACGCGGAAATCACTGGAAGGAACTGCGGATGCTGGTTTAAATCGAAGGTAGACACAACATGCTGGAGTTACTCAGCAGGACAGGCAGCATCACTGGAGAGAAGGAATGGGTGACGAGAACATTCGGGTTTCGGGTCGAGTTCCTCTTCCGACTGATGTCAGGGGAGTGGGCGGGACAGAGATAGAATATAGTCGGAGACAGTAAGACTTGTGTGGGATTTGGGAAACGGGAGGGGATGGAGAGAAGTCAAAGTTCATGCCGCTGGGGTGTAAACTACTCAAGCGAAATATGAGGTGGTGTTCCTGCAATTTGCGCTGGGCCTCACTCTGACGATGGAGGAAGCCCAGGACAGAAAGGTCAGATTGGGAATGGGAGGCGGAGCTAAAGTTCTGAGCAACCGGGGGATCAGGTAGGTTAAGAAGGACTTAGCAGTGGGTGTTCAGTGAAACGATCGCTGAGCCTGCGCTTGGTTTCGCCGATGTACAGGAGTTAATACCTGGGACAGCGGATACAGTAGAAGAGGTTGGAGGAGGTGCAAGTGAACCTCTGCCTCACATGGAAAGACTGTCGGGGTCCTTGGATGAACCTCTTCACTGCTCCACCCATTCTGTTTTCACCTCCAAACTTAAGGGCCTGTCCAACTTGAGCGTCATTTGCACGTCACGCAAATGGCGCACGAAGATTTTGTACGTCCCAAAATCCTGGCGATCGCGCGTCTGCCTACGTCACCACGCACTATGCGCGCATCACGTGACGCGTAAATTACGCGCAAATGACGCCCAAGTGGGACAGGCCCTAACCGACCCAGGATCACATCCTTACACCACTAACCTCTGTCACCTCAGGGAAATTCAGTTCTGAATTCAAACCATTCACAGTAGATCCCACACAAAGTATTCTTTTGATCTGACTACCATTGGGGGATTTATCGTATGTCTTGCAAAATTCCAAGTAGCCAATATCCACCGACATAGAGTGATGGAGTCATAGAGTCATACAGCTTGTAAACAAGCCCTTCTGTCCAACTTGCCCACACCAGCCAACACGTTCCACCTTCACTACTCCCACTTGCTACTTGGCTCTGATCTTTCCAAACCTTTTAGACTGACTTTTTCAATCCTGGCGTTGTGATTCTTAGGATAAGTAAAACGGGGGTAAAAATATCACGAAGCTCCTTAGTGAATTCATCTGCCCCACTAATTTCGATAATTCCAAGGTTTTCTTTGGTGATGCCAAACCTCTGCATTCAGAGATACTATTCACGTCCACTCTTCCCTGTCTACCGTTGTATGAATGCAGACACGTGAACAATATTTGCTTAGTTTAGTTTAGTCTAGTCTAGTTTAGTTTAGTCTAGTTTAGTCTAGTTTAGTTTAGTCTAGTTTAGTCTAGTTTAGTCTAGTTTAGTTTAGTTTAGTTTAGAGATACAGCGCGGATTCAGGCCCTTCGGTCCACCGGGTCCGCACCGACCAGGGATCGCCGCTCATTAACACGAGCCTACGTCCACTAGGGACAATTTACACTTATAGCAAATATACAACCCCAAGTCAATTAATCTACAAACATGCACGCGTTTGGAGTGTGGGAGGAAACCGAAGATCTCAGAGAAAGCCCTCGCGGTTATGGCGAGGACGCGCAAACTCCGTACAGCCAGCACCCGTGGTCGGGGTCGAATTCGGGTCTCCGGCGCTGTAAAGCGTCAACTCTACCGCTGCGCCACCGTGCCGCGTATTTATGCACAACCCTTCATTAGATTATTTGTTCACGCGATAAAAGACATTTAAGACGATAACACTTCCCCCAAACGACTCTGTTCAACTGAGTTCAACGCCAAATGATAGAATGCACATCAGTATAGAAAAGCTAACGCGAGCGTAGAGTGTGTTTTTCTTGACCAGGCTCCAGCGGTACCACTTTCTACAGAGTACAAGTGAAAACACCACTGAAAACACATAACAGAGACGGTCAATGGAATTTATTTCAAACATTTTCCGATTGGGATTTGGGGAAATGTCAGAGCAGGGACTTTTATTTATCAACGTCTTTCAACTGTCCAAAACACATGTCTTCAATCTTAGAAAGTACACCCGCAATACGCTGGGATTTTGCTGGGCAGAGGATTGAAGTGTTGCAAATGCATGACAACGGGCGTAACATCTTAATCGCTGAGGTAAGATGGAAGAGCAGGAAACGAAGGGCATTCTGCAGCTCCAGCATCACCCCTTCTTGGTCGGTAACATTTCACCACCTGAATCATCACTTGCAGTCTCTGCTGAACTGAGCATGTGAAGAAAATTCCAATTCATTCAGTGTAACTGAAATATAAACATTCCACATTTCTCCCCGTTCAACCCCTGATATTCACCTGGCTGTGGATTCCCGCTGTGTTATTGTACTCTACGGCCAGACATACGAAGAGTTTCATAATCTTCCATCTTGTTCTCAGCTCGAAGACCTTCTTGCCGTCGAGGAAAGAGGAGGCTGTGATGCAGTTTTTGATCGCATCCAGTTCCGTAAAATGTATTTTAGTTTCCAAGTATCACCCAAATCCGTGAAATGCAATTACTTCAGCTTCTTGTTTTTGAATTCCTTGCAAAGCCTCTGAATTGAAGAAGCTGAAAGCACAGAGCCACCCCTGGCCTGAACACGCTCCTACAGTACATTCGGGGCTTTTAGACTGAGCCCAATAACCGTTAGAAACTTATGCCCCTGTCCCACTTAGGAAACCTGCACGGAAACCTCTGGAGAATTTGGGCCCCACACAAGGTTTCCGTGCGGTTCCCGGAGGTTCCCGGAGGTTTTTGTCAGTCTCCCTACCTGCTTCCACTACCTGCAACCTCCGGGAACCGCACGGAAACCTTGGGTGGGGCGCAAAGTCTCCAGAGGTTTCCGTTCAGGTTTCCTAAGTGGGACAGGGGCATTATTGTATAATTCTAGATAGACCAAAATGCTGGAGAAACTCTAGGCAGCATCTATGGAGAGAAGGAACAGGCGACGTTTCGGGTCGAGACCCTTCTTCAGACTGATTTCGGGAGGGGAGGGGGTGGGAAATAAAGGAAGAGGCGGAGACAATAGGCTTGTGGGAGAGCTGGGAAGGGGAGGGGAAGGGGGATAAAGCAAGGACTACCTGAAATTGGAGAAGTCAATGTTCATACCGCGAAATATGAGGTGCTGTTCCTCCAGTTTGCGCTGGGCGTCACTCTGGCAACGGCGGAGGCCCAGGACAGAGTTCGGATTCGGAATGGGAGGGGGAGTTGAAGTTGAAGTGCTGATCCACCGGGAGATCAGGTTGGTTATTGCGAAATGTGCGGAGGTGTTGGGCGAAGCGATCGCCAAACCTGCGCTTGGTCTCGCCGATGTAGAGAGTTGACACATGCAACAGTGGATGCAATAGATGAGGTTGGAGGAGGTGCAGGTGAACCTCTGCCGCACCTGGAAAGACTGCTTGGGTCCTTGGATGGAGTCGAGGGTGAAGGTATGGCGAGCATAGATGAGGCTCTCGCCAGGGTCTCCTCCATATCCTGCAGCTCTGCTCTCACTCACCACCCCCTACTCATAACAAAGGCAGAGTCCCCCTTGTCCTCACCTTCCACCCTACCAGCCGTCACATACAACATATAATCCTCCGACATTTTCGCCACCTCCAATGTGATCCCACCACTTGTCACATCATCCCATCTCCTCCCCTGTCTGCTTTCCACAGAGACAGCTCCCTCCGTAACTCCCTGGTCAATTCGTCCCTTCCCACCAGAATCATCCACTCTCCAGGCACTTTCCCTTGCTACTGCAAGAAATGCTACACTTGTCGCTTTATTTATCTATTTATTTATCCATCTATTTATTTATTTATTTATTTAGGGACAGTGCATATTAATAAACATTTACATGTAATACGCAAGATTGTAGCCAGTAGCTAATTTCCATCTTTAGTCCCTCTGGTAAACAAGGTAAACACATCACAACACAATAAATCAATCAATAAGAAAAGAGACAAAACAAAAGACAAAAACAAAACAAAACAAACAATAAAGTAAAAAAGTAACAATAAAAGAGTACCATAGGATAATTTTAAGGTAGATTATGATTGCAGTTTTGATTTTGCAGTAACCATGTTTTTAGATGTTTGGTAAATGAGGTAAGGGTTGGCAGATCCCGTATGACGCATGGTATCGCGTTCCAGGTCTGCGACGCTCGATATGAAAATACTGACTACCCAAAGACACTTTTCCTAAACGGGACTATACAATCACCCCTGGAGGCTGCTCTTGTCGACCTATTTGTGTTTTTCTTTATGAAGTCCTTTAACGGAGGTGGGGCTAGTCCACGGAAGATTTTGTAAACCAAAATCGAGTCCGAATATTTTATTACGTTTTCCCAGCTCAGCAGATCAAATTTCTTCAGGATGCTACAGTGATGTTACATTCTGGGCTTTTTGTCAAGAGTTTTTAGGGCTTGATTATAAGCAATTTCCCCTGAATAAGGGGATTAATAAAGTATTTATCTATCTATCTATCTATCTATCTATCTATCTATCTATCTATCTATCTATCTATCTATCTATCTATCTATCTATCTATCTATCTATCTATCTATCTATCTATCTATCTATCTATCTATCTATCTATCTATCTATCTATCTATCTATCTATCTATCTATCTATCTATCTATCTATCTATCTATCTATCTATCTATCTATCTATCTATCTATCTATCAAGGTCCCAAGCAGTCGTTCCAGGTGCGACAAAGGTTCACCTTTATCTCCTCCAACCTCATCTACTGCATCCGCTGCTCTAGATGTCAGCTAATTTACATCGGTGAGACCAAGCGTAGGTTGGGCGACCGTTTCGCCGAACACCTCCGCTCAGTCCGCCTTAACCTACATGACCTCCCGGTGGCTCAGCACTTCAACTCCCCCTCCCATTCCCAATCCGACCTCTCTGTCCTGGGTCTCCTCCATTGCCAGAGTGAGCAACAGCGGAAATTGGAGGAACAGCACCTCATATTCCGTCTGGGGTCCTTGCGCCCTTATGGCATCAACATTGAATTCCCCCAATTTGGCTAGCCTGTGCTGTCCCCTCCCCTTCCTTCACCCTCTAGCTGTCTCCTCCCACCCTCCCATCCGCCCGCCCACGGGCTCCTCCTCCTCCCTTTTTCCTTCTTTCTTTCCCCACCCCCCATCAGTCTGAAGAAGGGTTTCGGCCCGAAACGTCGCCTATTTCCCTCGCTCCATAGATGCTGCTGCACCCGCTGAGTTCCTCCAGCAATTTTGTGTACCTTTTATCTATCTATCTATCTATCTATCTATCTATCTATCTATCTATCTATCTATCTATCTATCTATCTATCTATCTATCTATCTATCTATCTATCTATCTATCTATCTATCTATCTATCTATCTATCTATCTATCTGTCTATCTATCTGTCTGTCTGTCTGTCTGTCTATCTATCTATCTATCTATCTATCTATCTATCTATCTATCTATCTATCTATCTATCTATCTATCTATCTATCTATCTATCTATCTATCTATCTATCTATCTATCTATCTATCTATCTTTTCAACAGGCTTTAGTGTGGACTTACATGCCAGTGACCAAGTTGTTTTACAGTAGGTCATGTGTGGCACAATCATTGCATTAAAATATAGTTTGGCTGAATCAATAGTTAAATTATTTCTAATATATCTAAAATTGGACAAATTAAATTTAATTAAGTTTACTGTTCTTTTCACCTGTTGTTTGAAGCAGAGCTGTGAATCGATCACGATTCCTAAATATTTAAACTCATGTACAATTTTAAGTTTTGTTCCATGTACAAACACATCAGGATCTCCATCAGTACTTGCCATTTTGGAGAAAAACATTTACCTCCCCCCTTGACTCCATCCAAGGACCCAAGCAGTCTTCTCGGGTGTGGCAGAGGTTCACCTGCACCACCTCCAACCTTATCTATTGCATCCGCTGCTCTAGGTGTCAGCTGCTCTACATCGGTGAGACCAAGCGTAGGCTTGGCGATCGCTTCGCCCAACACCTCCGCTCGGTTCGCATTAACCAACCTGAACTCCCGGTGGCTCAGCACTTCAACTCCCCCTCCCATTCAGAATCCGACCTTTTTGTCCTGGGCCTCCTCCATGGCCAGAATGAGGACCACCGTAAATTGGTGGAGCAGCACCTCATATTCCGCTTGGGCAGTTTGGAACCCAGCGGTATGAACATTGACTTCACTAATTTCAGGTAGTCCTTACTTTCTCCTCCCATTCTCAGCTCTCCCTCAGCCCACTGACTCCACCTCTTCCCTTCTTCCTGTCGCCCCCCCCCCCCCCCCACCATACATCTGTCTGAAAAATAGTTTTGAACCGAAACCCTGCCTATTTCCTTCGCTCCGTGGATGCTGCCTCATCCGCTGAGTTTCTCCAGCAATTTTGTCTACCTAATCAAGAATATGTCAATCTTTGCCTTACAAATATCGATTGACGGTCCCCATGGCCTTCTGTGTCAATTAATTCCACAGATTCACCACCCTCAAGAAATTGTTCATCACCTCCTTTCTAAAGGTACGTCATAAAGGTACATCCTAATCTGAGGAAGGACATTCTTGCCATAGAGGGAGTACAGAGAAGGTTCACCAGACTGATTACTGGGATGTCAGGACTTTCATATGAAGAAAGACTGGATAGAATCGGCTTGTACTCGCGAGAATTTAGAAGATTGAGGGGGGATCTTATAGAAACTTACAAAATTCTTAAGGGGTTGGACAGGCTAGATGCAGGAAGATTGTTCCCGATGTTGGGGAAGTCCAGAACAAGGGGTCACAGTTTAAGGATAAAGGAGAAATCTTTTAGGACTGAGATGGGAAAAACATTTTTCCCACAGAGAGTGGTGAATCTCTGGAATTATTTGCCACATAATGCAGTTGAAGCCAGTTTATTGGCTATATTTAAGAGAGAGTTAGATGTAGCCCTTGTGGCGAAAGGAATCAGGGGGTATGGAGAGAAGACAGGTTCAGGATGCTGAGTTGGATGATCAGCCATGATCATATTGAATGGCGGTGCAGGCTCGATGGGCCGAATGGCCTACTCCTGCGCCTATTTTCTATGTTTCTATTCAGAGGCCATTGGCTCTGGTTCTAGACACTCTCACCAGTGGAAACATCCTCTCCACATCTTTCACTTTTCGGTAAGTTTCAATGTGGTGGCCGCTCATCTTTCTGAACTCCAGCGATTACAGGGACATGCTGAACTTTGAAATCAACATTGACTCCCTCTGGGGAGAACTGTGAGATGACACACACAATTACCGCAAAGTGCTAGGATAAACACTGGCACTCTTCTGAGCATGGAGATCGATATTTAGAACATCGAGCTAAAAGACTACGCCTCCCTAATCCCACCGACCGCTGACAAGGAATACATTCAGACCCGAAGAGCCAGAACTGTAAAGCTTGTTTTATTAAAGCAGAGGGTTAGCAGGTGCAAACATGGAGAGAAAAAATACGTTTCTGCAGATTATTTCTAGAGAAAAATAAAATCATTCTGGGATTATTCTGTTGTTGCAGACTCGGTCATTGAACTGCCTCCCAGAAAATCAGGGGAGTTGGGATTGGGAAGGAAGTAGGCATGTGGTCGGTGGAAGGAAGAGGGTGATATTGGGTGGAGAGGATTTGCGGACGTGGTAATAATGAAAGGGAAGAGATTTCTTTCGGGGATGCTATGTTTGTGTTGTGTTATCCTTCTCTGCTGGGAATAGCAGTTTGACCCACACAAGCGCAGTTGAAGCAAGTTGGACTACGAGCAAAGCTTTCATTTGAAGTTTGCACAAACGAGGTGACACTGTTATGGCGATCGTAGGCGATGGAGGCGTGGGGGGGGGGGGGGGGGGGGGGGTGAGGCGAGGGGTTGAGGCTAGGGAGGGTGGGGTGATTACAGGGAAGTGAGAGGAGTGTACAGAGAGGATACGCTATCAACCAAACTTGTTTTATGGCAGCGGAACCTTGTGTTGTCATAGCGAGCACCGAGTGCCAGCGGTATCGGGAACTGGACAGATGAATATATGTCCCTCAAAGGAGAGCGCTGGAGAATACAGTTACGAAAGAGCATTGTGAATAGAGAACTTCCCAGGAGAGCGTGGGTTCTAAATAGCCGGATACTGCAGTTGTACAGGGTCTTGGTGAGACCACACATGGAGTATTGCGTACCGTTTTGGTCTCCTAATCTGAGGAAATACATTCTTGCCATAGAGGGAGTACAGAGAAGGTTCACCAGACTGATTCCTGGGATGCCAGGACTGTCATATGAAGATAGACTGGATAGACTCGGCTTGTACTCGCTAGAATTTGGAAGATTGAGGGGGTCTCTTATAGAAACGTACAAAATTCTTAAGGGGTTCGACAGGCTAGATGCAGGAATATTGTTCCCGATGTTGGGGAAGTCCAGAACAAGGGGTCACAGTTTTTTGATTTTTTTTTGATTTATTTTTATTTTTTTATTTTTATTAGAAGTAGGGTAAATTACAATAACACACAACACATATATCTTAATACATTTTTTGTACCGCTTCATTTTTTTTTTTTTTAAAGCTTTAAGAAAAAGATAGAAGTAAGGAAAGTAAAGTAGGTGCGCAAGAGTTGTGAAGTGCAGGAGAGTGTTGGGAAAAGAAAGCCCCTTAGAAAAGAAGTTAGAGAAGGAAGTAAAGTAAGAAAGTAGACCCTAGAAAAGAAAGAAAAAGAAAGTAAGGACAATCGCTCTATTATAACATTAAACTCCGCAGAAAGACTACCAACCAAGTCTGTTTTTGTTGTTTTATCTCCCAATGCCAGGTCCTGATACCATTTATTTATTTATTTATTTTTAAATTACTATTGCACCTCATGCTTGTAATAGGTCCATAAACGTAGACCACGTCTTTTGGAATTGGTTTGCTTTATCTGCTAAGAGGAATCTCATCTCTTCCAGATGTAATGTTTCAAACATATTTGATATCCACATTTTTATTGTTGGTGTGGGCGCATTTTTCCAGAATTTAAGTATGAGCTTTTTTCCCATTATTAGCCCGTAATTGAGTAAATTCTTCTGATACACGTTTAATTCAGGGATACCTTCCGATATCCCAAAAATGATCCATTCTGGTTTTGGTACCAGTTTTATTTTAATTAATTTTGAAAAAATATCAAATATTCCATGCCAGAATTTTTGGATTTTTGTACAAAAAACAAAAGAGTGCGCTATGGTAGCTTCTTGACACAGACATTTATCACAGGATTGGTGAAACATTAGGAAAGATTTTATTTAATTTAGTTTTTGAATAGTATAGTCTATGTAATGTTTTGAATTGGATAAGCGTATGTCGTACATTGATCGAGCATTTATGCACCTGTAGTAAATGTTTATCCCAGCTCTCTTTTGAAATTTTTATAGCTAATTCTTGTTCCCAGTCTCTTCTAATTCCATCTGTTGTGGGTATTTCTATGTTTAAAATGATATTATATAAGTACGATATTAAGTTAGCTGATTCCGCCTTTGTCTTCATTGCTTCATCCAGTAAGTCGGAAGGCATATTATGATAGTCTTTTGTGTATTTTTTCAAATAATCACAAATTTGAAGATATTTAAAATATTGGTTATTTTTCAAATTATATTTCAGTTGTAGTTGTTGAAATGATAGTAATTTTCCCACTTCATACAGATCTTCGAGCGTTTTGATTCCCATTCTTTCCCAATGTATAAATGATTTGTCTATGATTGATGGTTTAAACGATGGGTTATTGGCTATTGGTATTGAGAGAGATAGGTTTCTTAATTTTAGATTCTGTTTTATTTGTTTCCATGTTCTAATTGTGCTATGTATAATTGGGTTTTTATTATAATTTTTATTATTCAGATTTATTGGTGAGAGGATAATCGCTCCTATATTACTCGGGGAGCAATCCCCTTTTTCCATTACAATCCAGTCCGCCTGCTGGGCAGAATTGTCCAGCAGGTGAATCATATTTTTAATATTTACTGCCCAATTATAATACATAAAGTTAGGGAGCGCTAGACCCCCCCACTCTTTTCGTTTATTAAGGTGTGTTCTTTGTATTCTATGGGGTTTATAATCCCATATGAAATTTGTAATGTCTGAGTCCACTTTTTTGAAAAACTTTTTTGGGAGATATATGGGTATTGATTGAAATAGGTATAGAATTTGTGGTAAGAAAATCATTTTTATAGCGTTTATTCTGCCTATTAAGGACATCGGAAGTGTTTTCCAGAATTTAATCAAATTATTTCATTTCTTAAGTAGGGGATTATAATTGGCTTTAAACATATCCTGGTAATTTCTAGTAATTTCAATTCCCAAATATTTGAATTTTTCTGTAGCTATTTTAAAGAGGAATTTCCTGAGATGTGTTGAGTCTTTTGGTTTTATCGACATAATTTCACTTTTGTTCCAATTTATTCTATATCCTGAAAAGGATCCAAAGTCCTCAATTAAATTTAATATATTCGGTATACTAATTTGTGGTTTTGTGATGTACAGTAGTACATCATCGGCATATAGGGATATTTTGTTATTTGAATATTTTGTATCACAGTTTAAGGAGAAAGGAGAAATCTTTTAGGACTGAGATGAGAAAAACATTTTTCTTTGCCACATAATGCAGTTGAAGCCAGTTCATTGGCTAAATTTAAGAGGGAGTTAGATGTGGCCCTTGTGGCGAAAGATATCAGGGGGTATGGAGAGAAGGCAGGTACAGGATACTGAGTTGGATGATCAACCATGATCATATTAACATAGAAACATAGAAATTAGGTGCAGGAGTAGGCCATTCGGCCCTTCGAGCCTGCACCGCCATTCAATATGATCATGGCTGATCATCCAACTCAGTATCCACTCATATTGAATGGCGGTGCAGGCTCGAAAGACCGAATGGCCTACTCCTGCACCTATTTTCTATGTTTCTATATGACGTCGTGAGGGAGCGGAAGCACCAGGGATTAAGTTGCCTCATTCTGCAATATTGGATCTTGGTCTCACAGCAAAGATTATTGAGGGTATTGAGTCTTTATTGAGGGTATTGATTCGGGTCTTCCCTCAAGCGACGAGACAGGATATCGCTGCACCACTGTGACTCGGCCGGTCAGACAGGGATAGACACAAAGTGCTGGAGTAACTCAGCGGGTCAAGCAGCATCTCTGGAGATCTGGAGAAAATGGATGGGCGACGTTTCGGGCCGGGAGCCTTCTACGGGGAGATGTCTTTTGTTGAACGGGGAAAAGGTCAAGGAGTGATCCTGTTGTGCTTTTATCTACAGGCAATCCCGATTCTGAAGGATAGAGTGGGCTAGAAGCTGTTTTTTTTGTTGTTGTTGTAGACATTGCTATATATATATATATAGATAGAGAGATTTTACAAAGGAAAAATGTCAACGAAATTGGACGAGTAATGGAGAGATTAATGGTATACCTGAAATGAGGAGCTCCTTCAGCAACAGACTAGTTCCACCAAGATTTTTTTTTTTTTTTTTTAACTATTCGTACTGTTTTTTTATCAGGAACTGGATTGTTTTTATTTATGTGTGAAATGTTTAAGTTTTTATGTGCGATGCTCCAGTATTCCCTGAGAAACGTCTTCTCATTTTGCACTGTACAATTTGTTGCTTTGCATGATGATATTAAAGGATGATGATGATGAAGCTGCAGCACAGAACGCCAGAGGAGATAATTTCCCCCTGTGGCTATCAAACTGTACAATGTCTCACCCTTCTGTCGTGGGGTAGACTGACACCCACCCCCCCCCCCTTCCACAATATTTGCACATCCCCAATCCTGGACTTTCCACTTGTCACTTGAATTTGATGTTTCAGGGTATCTGGTTGTGTTTTATGACTGTTGGCAGACCAGTGTCCCTCCTGGGATAAATAAAGTTCTATCGTATCGTATGTTATCGCACAAAGCTCTTTTGACTGACCGCACTAAACGCGGACATAACAAATTGATAGCGGCTCAACTCTGTGGGAACCTGGATGTATGTACCTCGCCGCATGATAAACCACACTCACTTGGCATCAGATTCATAATCTGTGCCATCCACCCAACGCCAGGTTCCTTCTTTTGCACGGTCATGGAGTCCAATCCAGCTGTCGAAGAGTTGAGACCGAAAGAGGAATTCCTGTGGGGAAAAGTGACAGTTTATGAATAGATTTACTAGTGTTAGTGGCACGAAGAAAGGTCGTGTTTCCAACTGCCATCGGCCCATAACAGAGTTAACCACGATATTTAATTTACTCTGCCAAGATTTACTAATGTGGACGATTTGGCCTTCCGTTGATGAAAGAAAATGCCGGAATTAGTACAAACTCTTCCCAGGCTCCAACGGCCATCTATACTGCTCCCATCTAATAAGTCACAAGTCATAACGTGTGCAGTTGTTTGCTTCAGAACACTCCACGAGGATCTATATGTTGGAAGGAACTGCTGGTTTACACCGAGATAAAATATAGAAGTCTGAATGTTGGAATTAATGGGATCCTGGGGGTTAAAACGTTTACTCAAAGGGTGGTGCGTGTATGCAGGAGGTAGTTGAGGCAGGTGCTGTCGCAATATTTAATAAATTAAAATTATTTTCTATGTTTCTATATGGAATTCCCTGCCACAGAGGGCAGTGGAGGACAAGTCACTGGATGGATTTAAGAGAGAGTTAGATAGACCTCTGGGGGCTAGTGGAGTCAAGGGATTTGGGGAGAAGGCAGGCACGGGTTATTGATAGGGGACGAGCAGCCATGATCACAATGAATGGCGGTGCTGGCTCGAAGGGCCAAATGGCCTCCCCCTGCACCTATTTTCTATGTTTCTATGTTTCTAAACGTTTATATACCTGCATGGGATATGTTTAGAGGGATATTGGCCAAAGGCAGGCAGGTGCCATTCATGTCGATGGGGCATGTTGGTCGGCGTGGACATGTTGGGCCAAATGGCCTATTTCCACGCCATAACTCTGTGACTCTACCTCACGTAAACACAATATGACAAAAATGACTGTTTGTCCGCGATTTCCGGGGCATTAGAATGTTAACAATTAGTCTGTGGGGCTAAAACCTGACCTCCGCTTCTAAGATCGAACCTGAGATCTACGACTGGCAACAAAACGGTGGGGTAACTCAGCGGATCAGACAGCATCTCCGGAGAAGAGGAATATTGCTCACTCAACTCTCTATTTGATCCACATTCTGATGTAGGCAATGACCACTTTCTTTTCTATCCACAACAGTACAACTTTCTCGGCAATAGGCTTACATTGAATCCTTATTAATCGTACCTCACATCCATGAAGTTAATGTATATGTCGCATTAAGCACAGTTCCCAGCACTGTTCCCCGCCGAACTACACGGGATCTGCTATCAGCAAAACAATGTTGGATCTAATTAGCCAGCTCGCCTTAGATCTTTACACCGTAGCCTTCTGTATATCAAACCATGCTGTAAAATACATTGCTAAAGTATACATTGACAACATCTATAGCCCCGTCTTCATCACCATTCTTAGTTAAAACTGAATGTAACGAACAAAGGACTCTTACCAGCTCCCCTAAACTGGTAATCCAACAAGGTTGGAGTTACTAGAGGCACAGAAAGTTTGAGATTCATTCCAGTGTTCCACGAGTTGATGAGAAATAATACAATGCTTGATCGAAGCGTATCCACCGGTCGACAAAGATAATTGGAGCTGCGAAAACATCAACATTTAAGTTAGAAATAACTTGGAAACTCACAGTCCTCCAACGCCCTCTTTACCTGTCAAGGTGTTGCACGCTGAACATATTCAGACATTTAAATATAATTTGGCACATTAAATCTGTCCCATGATAAGTGCGCCACTCAGCGGAGCATTGTAAGAAAGGTGGATGAACTTAGAGCCTGGATTGACCCCTGGAAGTATGATGTTGTGGCGATCAGTGAAACATGGTTGCAGGAGGGCTGTGATCGGAAACTAAATATTCCAGGATTTCGTTGCTTCAGGTAGGATAGAATTGGAGGGGCAAGAGGTGGAGGTGTTGCATTGCTTATCAGGGAAGATATTACAGCAGTGCTTTGGCAGGATAGATTGGAGGGCTCGTCTAGGGAGGCTATTTGGGTGGAACTGAGAAATGGGAAAGGGGTAGCAAGACTTATAGGGGTGTATTATAGACCGCCAAATGGGGAGCGAGAATTGGAAGAGCAAATATGTTAGGAGATTGCAGATATTAGCAGTAAGCACAAGGTAGTGATTGTGGGAGATTTCATTTTTCCACACATAGACTGGGAAACACATTCTGTAAATGTGCTGGATGGGTTGGAGTTTGTAAAATGTGTGCAGGATAGTTTTTTGCAGCAATACATAGAAGTACCTACTAGAGAAGGGGCGGTGCTGGACCTCCTGTTAGGAAATGAGACGGGTCAGGTGGCAGAGGTATGCGTTGGGGAACAGTTCGGGACCAGTGATCACACTACCATTAGTTTCAATATAATTATGGAGAGGGTCTGAACTGGACCTAGGGTTGAGATTTTTGATTGGAGAAAGGCTAACTTTGAGGAGATGCGAAAGGATTTAAAAGGAGTAAATTGGGACATTTTGTTTTATGGGAAAGATGTGGAAGAGAAATGGAGTACATTTAAAGGTGAAATTTTAAGAGTACAGAATCTTTATGTCCCTGTTCGGTTGAAAGGAAATAATAAAAATCGGAAAGAGCCATGGTTTTCAAGGGAAATTGGACACTTGGTTCGGAAAAAGAGGGAGATCTACAATAATTATAGGCAGCATGGAGTAAATGAGGTGCTTGAGGAGTATAAAGAATGTAAAAAGAATCTTAAGAAAGAAATTAGAAAAGCTAAAAGAAGATATGAGGTTGCTTTGGCAAGTAAGGTGAAAGTAAACCCAAAGGGTTTCTACAGCTATATTAATAGCAAAAGGATAACGAGGGATAAAATTGGTCCATTAGTGAGTCAGAGTGGACAGCTATCTGCAGAGCCAAAAGAGATGGGGGAGATATTGAACAATTTCTTTTCTTCGGTATTCACCAAGGAGAAGGATATTGAATTATGTGAGGTAAGGGAAACAAGTAGAGTAGCTATGGAAACTATGAGATTCAAAGAAGAGGACGTACTGACACTTTTGAGAAATATAAAAGTGGAGAAGTCTCCAGGTCCGGACAGGATATTCCCAAGGACATTGAGGGAAGTTAGTGTAGAAATAGCAGGGGCTATGACAGAAATATTTCAAATGTCATTAGAAACGGGAATAGTGCCGGAGGATTGGCGTACTGCGCATGTTGTTCCATTGTTTAAAAAGGGGTCTAAGAGTAAACCTGGCAATTATAGACCTGTTAGTTTGACGTCAGTGGTGGGCAAATTAATGGAAAGGATACTTAGAGATAATATATATAAGCATCTGGATAAACAGGGTCTGATTAGGAACAGTCAACATGCATTTGTGCCTGGAAGGTCATGTTTGACTAATCTTCTTGAATTTTTTGAAGAGGTTACTCGGGAAATTGATGAGGGTAAAGCAGTGGATGTTGTATATATGGACTTCAGTAAGGCCTTTTGACAAGGTTCCTCATGGAAGGTTGGTTAAGAAGGTTCAATGGTTGGGTATTAATGGTGGAGTAGCAAGATGGATTCAACAGTGGCTGAATGGGAGATGCCAGAGAGTAATGGTGGATGGTTGTTTGTCAGGTTGGAGGCCAGTGACTAGTGGGGTGCCACAGGGATCTGTGTTGGGTCCACTGTTGTTTGTCATGTACATCAATGATCTGGATGATGGTGTGGTAAATTGGATTAGTAAGTATGCAGATGATCCTAAGATAGGTGGGGTTGTGGATAATGAAGTAGCTTTTCAAAGTCTACAGAGAGATTTATGCCAGTTGGAAGAGTGGTCTGAAAGATGGCAGATGGAGTTTAGTGCTGATAAGTGTGAGGTGCTACATCTTGGCAGGACAAATCAAAATAGGACGTACATGGTAAATGGTAGGGAATTGAAGAATGCAGGTGAACAGAGGGAAGTGGGAATAAGTGGGAAGTGCACAGTTCCCTGAAAGTGGAATCTCATGTAGATAGGGTGGTAAAGAAAGCTTTTGGTGTGCTGGCCTTTATAAATCAGAGCATTGAGTATAGAAGTTGGGATGTAATGTTAAAATTGCACAAGGCATTGGTGAGGCCAATTCTGGAGTATGGGGTACCATTTTGGTCGCCTAATTATAGGAAGGATGTCAACAAAATAGAGATAGTACAGAGGAGATTTACTAGAATGTTGCCTGGGTTTCAGCAACTAAGTTACAGAGAAAGGTTGAACAAGTTAGGGCTTTATTCTTTGGAGCGCAGAATGTTAAGGGGGGACTTGATAGATGTCTTTAAAATGATGAGAGGGATAGACAGAGTTGACGTGGATAAGCTTTTCCCACTGAGAGTAGGGAAGATTCAAACAAGGGGACATGACTTGAGAATTAAGGGACAGAAGTTTAGGGGTAACATGAGGGGGAACTTCTTTACTCAGAGAGTGGTGGCTGTGTGGAATGAGCTTCCAGTGAAGGTGGTGGAGGCAGGTTCGTTTTTATCGTTTAAAAATAAATTGGATAGTTATATGGACGGGAAAGGAATGGAGGGTTATGGTCTGAGCGCAGGTATATGGGACTGGGGGAGAATACGTGTTCGGCACGGACTAGAAGGGTCGAGATGGCCTGTTTCCGTGCTGTAATTGTTATATGGTTATATGGTTATGGTGTGTTGGAAGGAACTGCAAGTGTTGATTTACACCGAAGATTGTCACAGATTGCTGGAGTAACTCAGGGGGATAAGCGGCATCTCTTGAGAATAGGTGAAACACTTCTTCAGACTGAGAGTCCCCTAATCACCTATTCATTTTCTCAAGAAATGCTGCTTAACCCGCTGAGTCGGTCCCCACTCGGAAACGCTGAGTCCCAATTCAGATCGTTTCAATCAGGAATGCATGGGGACAAAATGTCTCTCTGTTGTTCATTAAACTTACCTGATATTTGAGGTGGCATCAAAGGACAGGGTTCACGTGGCAAAGTGGAGCACCTTTGAACTGTAAAAAGGGACAATACATTATATCACGAGGCACGGCTTCTCAATGAACCTGTTCGCGCCTTCCGATTTACCGTAAGAACGCAATGATGCTCACCGATGTATCATGTAAAAATGGAAACCTTGTGTTCCAGGTATTTCACGGGTATTTCAGACAGCCTCAATTAACATAAGTCAATTAACCTACAAACGTGTGCGCCAGTGTAAACGGGAACACCCGGAGAAATCCTCCGTGTTCACGGGGAAAATGCAGAAACACTGTCAGGGTCGAACCCGGGTCTCTGGCGCTGTCAGGCAGCAACTCTACCGCTGCGCCACCGTGCCACACCAGTTAAGCCCGGAGAATCACAAGGTCAATTAACGAGGTAGCAATCTCTCTGAATTGGAATTACGTAGATTTGTCATGATGAATTTTAAACGCACCAATAATGATTGTCTCCATAGCGAGCCTCCAAATATCTTCAACTGACGACTTCGTTTCGTTCAGCAACTGTGCCACTAAAATGGAAATAATGTTACCACACAAATTCACGTTTAAATAGATGGGACTTGCATCCTGCGACCCATGTCGTGATTAGACGATTCATTTCATATAAGACCAGAGGGCTTTTGCTAGAAACTCACACGACCCTAGTTAGAACACAGCTTGGGAGAATGAACACAATCTTGATCACCGCGGGGGAAGGAAATATATAATTGCATTGGAATATGTGGGGAGAAGATCCACAAGTACGTTTGTCAGAAATTAGAAATTTCATCTCTTTAGAAAGATGCGTGAATGTGACCTTCGGAGTATTTTTATGCCCCTGTCCCACCTAGGAAACCTGAACGGAAACCTCTGGAGACTTTGCGCACCACCCAAGGTTCCCGTGCGTTTCCCGGAGGTTGCAGGTGGTTGCCGGAGGTTGCAGGTAGTGGAAGCAGTTAGGGAGACTGACAAAAACCTCCGGGAACCGCACGGAAACTTTGGGCGAGGCGCAAAATAATAATAATAATAATAATAATACATTTTATTTGTATAGCGCTTTTCAAGGACTCAAAGTCGCTTTACATGGTGAGTCAAGAACAAAACAAAATAGAGCAGTAAGACAGAGATGCAAAGTGGAGGGGGACATGGGACTAAGGGTATGCAGAGGTGAAGAGGCGGGATTGGAAGATGGGGAGGGACTCAGAAGTTCGGATCAATTGTGGGAGGGAGTTGCAGAGCCTGGGAGCTGCCCTGGAGAAGGCTCTGTCTCCAAAAGTGCAGTGGTTGGATTTCAGAATGGAGAGGAGAAATCTCCAGAGGTTTCCGTTCAGGTTTCCTAAGTGGGGCAGGGAAAGTGTCTGAGCGAAGAATACATTAAGTGGCATCGACTTCATTTGTTACGTTGATACAGATTGTTTCTTAGTTCGCTCTCTAGATAGCAATGAATGTGGAACATATTGCCCGAAAGCAGCAGTAATTCGCAATGTATTTAAAGATTGCTCAAAAGAGCTTGTCAAGCATTCAGACCTCATGGTGAACGTTTGGATAAGTCTGGGGGCGCGTCTTTTCAACGGAGCACAACACCCCTTCTGCATTGTGACTTCTTGTGGTGGCCTGGACCGCCGTTGTCAGTCCAAACTCAATTTATTTCCCCCATCAATTTTTTTAGCGATCCCTATTTAGATTGTTGAGTCAATCTCTCCCTCCCATCCCATGCAGCACCGCAAGCTCAGGCGAATAACCCTTGCAAGTCAGCAGCAAGGTTAAGAGAATGACCCAGACGGAGATCATTTGCAAGTAATGACCCTGGGCTAGTGGTGCGCCTGGATAGTTTTCTCTTGATTTAATTAAAAATGAACAGAAGATTCAAATTTGGTAACCTGCACCACCTCACCATTATTTAAGTTTAAATGTAAGGGGGCAGAAAAACATAGAAACATAGAAAATGGGTGCAGGAGGAGGCCATTCGGCCCTTCGAGCCAGCACCGCCATTCATTGTGATCATGGCTGATTGCCCCCAATCAATAACCCGTGCCTGCCTTCTGCCCATATCCCTTGACTCCACTAGCCCCTAGAGCTCTATCTAACTCTCTCTTAAATCCATCCAGTGATTTGGCCTCCACTGCCCTCTGTGGCAGGGAATTCCACAAATTCACAACTCTCCGGGTGAAAAAGTTTTTTGTCACCTCAGTCTTAAATGGCCTCCCCTTTATTCTAAGGCAGTGGCCCCTGGTTCTGGACTCGCCCAACATTGGGAATATTTTTCCTGCATCTAGCTCTCCAGTCCTTTTATAATTTTATATGTTTCTATGAGACACCCCCTCATCCTTCTAAACTCCAGTGAATACAAGCCTAGTCTTTTCAATCTTTCCTCATATGACAGTCCCGCCATCCCAGGGATCAGGCATATAACAGTAAAAACATAATGTGCTTTGCCAAATACCAGAGGAAGATGACCAACGGTGTTACCTTCAAGGAAAGGTGACATTAGCTGCGAGTATGAACCAACATGATTGCAAAACTACTGTTGAGTGGTTGATGTTGGAGTAAACTGCTCGGTATAGAATGTCTGATGAATTAGGGGAATGTGGACAGATCAGGAGGACCCAATAAATATATAACAGGGGAGAGAGGCGTCAAAATTTATTTTAAAAGCGGAATCAACTGATGGTATTGGTCAGGGTTGGATTTTGTCTTTTTGAGAAACGAGAACAGTGAATTGCAGTACATGAAATAACTGGAGGTTCGTTGCTGCTATCAACACTTTCAGAAGTTTGTAAGGTCCAGTAGAAGAATTGGGGCATTCAGCCCATCAAGTCTACTGTGCCATTCTATCATGGCTGATCTATCTTTCACTCTCTACCCCACTCCTCTGCCTTCTCCCCATAACGCATGACCCCCCTTACTAATCAATAATCTGTTAATCTGCACCTTAAACATATCCATTGACTTGACCTCCACAGCCGTCCGCGGCAACGAATTCCACAGATTCACCAACCTCTGACTCACTTCCACGGGAAAACCTCGTATGTTGCGACATTCACCGGAGGGACTCAAATCCTGCAGCCTTGAACTTAATCCGAGATGGTCTCCAAGAGTACGTTTAATGACCCACCGGAGAATCTGAACATCTCGGCGTATCTCCGAATGGCAGACACGGAACGGTCAGATTGAACGGTCACACTTACCATTGCCAAAATACCGAGCAAGATCCATCTGGAAAACAGTGTCAGATGTCTTCCTTTCACTAATCGAACGTGTCACTGAAAAAAGAAACCAGATTTTGACTCTCACGCGTTAAAATATATTGCATGAACCCAACCACCCGCCCATCGATATTCTAGTCCATAGTAAGGCAATTGGGTCAGGAAACCAACACTGTTCTCTTCCCCTCGTTCCATGAAACAACCCGATTGTACTAGATTGGGTACATGGTTATAGAGGAATTCTGCAAGAATTTGGCCAAGAAAAGGAAAATGTTATCTCCTAATCATGATGGGTAAGATTGTGACTGTATCATCGGAAAAGTGTTGCCTAAGGGGAGGATTAAGCCTCAAGGGTATCGAATTTTGAGGTCCCAATTACGTATTTACGAGGGGGGGGAGAGGGGGTGGAGGAGGGGAGGGGGGGTAGTGTGGGGAGGGGGGAGGGGGAGGGGGGAGGGCGGAGGGGAGAAGGGGGAAGGGGGGGTGGGAGGGGGAGGGGGGAGAGGGGGGGCAGGGGGGACGTGGGGGTATGATGTTTTATAAGTGATATACAAGATTTACATGTACTTATGATATTTTTTAATATGCAATGCATTTTTATGTAATGTTGCCCATTGTCTGGACCTCGAGTCCGTAATAAAGTTGTATTATTATTATTATTTATTATTATTATTATATTATATTATTATTATTATTATTATTATTATTATTTATTATTATTATTATTATTATTATTATTAGTATTATTATTATTATTATTATTATTATTATTAGTATTATTATTATTATTATTATTCTGTCTGAACGGTGGGTGCGGGAAAAGGCAGCAGGGGTTTCAGACAATTCCCGGAAGTCCATTTCAAGAGGCAAGGTCTCATGTGGAAGGGTTGGATCTGGGAGTTCCTCCTCGACTGTCACTGACATGATGGGCTGGATACTTTTGTATTGTGATATTTTTTAGCGATTGCCAACACGTACTTAACTTCCCTTCTTCACTAGGTCTGTATGGGTTTGCTGAATAAATCCTCCATCGCCCATAGAGGGACGGCAAGATCTGGCAACACCCCCTCCTTTCCATCCACCCCTTTCCAACCAGCAGGCTTTTAGTCCAGTCAGCCAAGTGTAGTTATTAATGGAGACGCACTATATGGAGACATGTGGCAAGCGTACTTCCAGGGAGTAGAGCTAGTAGCTAGAGATAAGATTACCTTTTATGCCCGGTTTGACCAAGCGGAGGCTTGGCGATCGTTTCGCCGAACACCTCCGCTCGGTCCACAATAACCAACCTGATCTCCCGGTGGCTCAGCACTTCAACTCCCCCTCCCATTCAGTATCCGATCTCTCTGTCCTGGGTCTACTCCATGGCCAGAGCGATTAGAAGATTTTCCATTTGGTTATTTGCACTAGCGATAGCGTTCAGTGAAATTTCAAAATAAGAAGCTTAATAACAGTAACATCACTACATAACACATCGGTAAATACTTCAGGGCCTGTCCAGTCAGATGGGAAACCGAGAATCATACAGAGAGGATGTTGACGTGCAAAGCAGAATAGGAGCAAATAAGGTGTGAAAACAAACAGACTTTGTTTGGTCGATGTTGGGGTCCCTTATTCCTTATCTCTTATCCCTTACAGAATGCATGAACACTTAGAGAAATCTGGACTGATTATAGGGAACCAACGTGGATTTCACAATTGTTGGTCATGTTGGGGAAGTCCAGAACAAGGGGTCACAGTTTAAGGATAAGTGGTAAATCATTTAGGAGCGAGATGAGAAAAAAAAATTTCACACTGAGAGTGGTGAATCTCTGGAATTCTCTGCCACAGAAGGTAGTTGAGGTCAGTTCGTTGGCTATATTTAAGAGGGAGTTAGATGTGGCCCTTGTGGCTAAAGGTATCAGGGATATGGAGAGAAGGCAGGTACAGGATACTGAGTTGAATGATCAGCCATGATCATATTGAATGGCGGTGCAGGTTCGAAGGGCCGAATGGCATACTCCTGCACCTATTTTCTATGTCTCTATGTTTCTTCACAAAATCATCAAATTGATTAAATTAAAGGATGCAATTTGCCTCCTTGAGAAAGGATAACAATACATTGGGCAAAGTGTTGGGTGCTGGTTCGGTGCAGTTACTGCGACTTTCATTACAACAGAAGACTTCCTGTGTGGCGGCTTTCACGTCAGAAGCTTGAATGCTCCAGTTTGCAATTTGTTTGCGGGGTCTCGTTTGAAAATCCAGGGAATCGCCAAAGAAACCGAACAACTCCAAACCTCCGGAGTTGGAGACACATAGAACCGTCAGATTGGGTGTCCCACCTACCACTGCCCTTCAAGTTAGAAATGTCAGCCATGGCGCTCGAGTCTGATGCCTTCATTTCATTCAACAGCTGTATCACTGAAATATAAATCAGGTTTTGACTTTCACACATTCAAATAAACGTAATTAGCTTCCCTTTGCATTGTTGTCTGTCCCTGTCAACAGAGACATAGAATAAACGATAAGGACAGTTCTAATAGAAACGGAGATAGCAGCAGTTAAATAGATTAGGGAATTGAGTACATTGCAATTCATCGCGTTACAGGAAAAGGTGCTTGTTTTGCTGTTGATACAGAGAAAATCTACGACGACTGATCCAGAACTGAACATGTTATCTCTGATTAAGCTCCAATAAGGCTTATAGTCTTATTAATCTCTGATAACAATGTGTCTGTGACCTTCGGAATAGAGGCATTTGAGGGGAGACTTTATTAACGTTTCACAAATTATGAGGGGCCTAGATGTATTCACTTTCTTATTTGACTTTTCAAACGAGTATTTATGCCCCTGTCCCACTTAGGAAACCTGAACGGAAACCTCTGGAGACTTTGCGCGGTTCCCCGAGGTTGCAGGTGGTTGCTGGAGGTTGCACGTAGCGGAAGCAGGTAGGGAAACTGACAAAAACCTCCGGGAAGTGCACGGAAACCTTGGGTGGGGCGCAAAGTCTACAGAGGTTTTCGTTCAGGTTTCCTAAGTGGGACAGGGGTAACCAATGATAATTTACGAAGGTATACAGGGGAGATGAGGAAGAAATTCTCACTCAAAGTTCTGTGGAATATGCAACATACTGGCCGAAAGGATGCCAGCGACTGAAACTCACAACACAAAGAAACAGTGTACAGAAGTATTTCAAGGCGCATTGTAGGGGAAGTTGGTGAATTTAAGGCAGGATTTATCCGTCTAGAAAAGCTCAATAGCTCTTCAAGGAATCCTCCTTCATGGTGATTTTTCTGTTCGTGTTGCCAGTAGAGATATAACAGAAATACAACATCCTTAAAGACTTGCTGGGTCAAACCACCAATGCCTATAATCTCTACAGAAGAGAGACATGACAAGCTCTGAAAATTGCCCAAGCAGTATTGCAGCATAGTTGGATAAGTTTGGGTTTATGGACATAAGTGGTGTAGAGAATGGTTGCAAGTGGTGTTTCGGGGTCTCCCGATAAGCCATATTCACTTCGTGTTTTAGATTTTTAATCTGGTGAGGTGGTGCAGGGATTCGGATATATTATTGATCGCAGAACATATGAACGATTAGAGAAGTGTCGGCTGATGAGAGGGAGCACTTTTGGAATTTACAAGTGTGAGTCGCGTCTGCCTAATGCTGTGAAATAATTGAATCAAAGGATGGCGAAGGTCTGTGGTTGGAATTTGCTTAACGATAAACTGCAGAATATGTGGTGGGTGCAGGGTCGGTACTTTCTATACTTCCTCTTTTGTTGCAAATTTTACAAGAGAAGCAGGAACTGTCCAGCCTTGAAATTAGCATGTGGTGGTGTCGGTCGAATGTTAAAAATATCATCAGAACACCTGAACAACCGGAGATCTGTCGGAATTGGAGACTCATACAATCGTTTGATTGGATTTCACACTTACCGTCACTCTTCACCTGTGCAAGTTCCATCCGAAATCCAGCGTCCGATGTCTTCATTTCACCCAGCAACCGGCTCACTGAAGTAGAATCCAGGGATGATTTCACACATTGAAATGGAAGGCATTTGCCCCCCCCCCCTCCTCCTACCTTCCCCGTCCCCCTCTGTGCTGATAATCTACTAGCCGAAGCATGGAACACAGAAGTATAGATTCCGTCTGCCCCGCTGAGTTACTCCAGCATTATGGGTCTCTCTCCGACGTAAACCAGCATCTGCATTTATTTCCTACACATATTTGGGCAGCTGACAGCACAGTGGTATGAATAGTGATTACTCTCACTTCAGCTAGCCCCGGCATTAGGACGGGGGTGGGGGGGTGGGGGCGGGGGGGGGTGGGGGGGGGGGGGGGGGGTGGGCAGAGATTTAGTAGGAACCTGAAGGGTAACCTTTTCGGACAAAGGGTGTTGGGTGTATTTAAGGTGGTTGGGTGCATAGGAGGAGGTAGTTGAGGCAGGTACTATCGCAACTGTTAAGAAATATTTGGGCAGGTACATGGATATGACAGATTCAGAGGGATGTGGGTCAAATGCAGGCAGGTCGGACTAGTGTAGACGGGACATGTTGGTCAGTATGGGCAGGTTAAGCCTAAGGGTCTGATTCCACACTGTATCACTCTATGACTCTATAACAAAGAAGACATTTGATGCTTACTCAGTCCAACAACAGTGCCGAGAGACGCGATGGATAACAGGATAGAGAGGCCAATTAAAGCACAGATGATCAGCGGGAAGAGTTTTCCTCCAAAAGACATTGCGGGTCGGTCGCCATTGTCTGCAAAGTGGGAGTGAAATGTTAACTGAAGGATTTAAATGAAAGCATCCAGAGAAAAACCACCGCATGCCCTTGCCTGGATTACATGTGGGGATGGGGCTGAGGAAAGTCGAGCTGTGATCTTTAAATCATCAAAAACACGTCTATTCAATGGAAGAATCGGCACCTGTTAGAGGTTAGACATCTACATTTGACAGGGAATGGAAGTGTTGAAACATAGAAACATAGACAATAGGTGCAGGAGTAGGCCATTCGGCCCTTCGAGCCTGCACCGCCATTCAATATGATCGTGGCTGATCATCCAACTCAGTATCGCGTACCTGCCCTCACTCCATACCTACTGATACCCTTAACCACAAGGGTCACATCTAACTCCCTCTTAAATATAGCCAATGAACTGGCCTGAACTACCTTCTGTGGCAGAGAATTCCACAGATTCACCACTCTCTGTGTGAAAAATGTTTTGCTCATCTCGGTCCTAAAATACTTTCCCCTTATCCTTAAACTGTGACCCCTTGTTCTGGACTTCCCCAACATCGGGAACAATCTTCCTGCATCTAGCCTGTCCAACCCCTTAAGAATGTTGTAAGTTTCTATAAGATCCCCCTTCAATCTCCTAAATTCTAGCGAGTACAAGCCGAGTCTATCCAGTCTTTCTTCATATGAATGTCCTGACATCCCAGGAATCAGTCTGGTGAACCTTCTCTGTACTCCCTCTATGGCAAGAATGTCTTTCCTCAGATTAGGAGACCAAAACGGTACGCAATACTCCAGGTGTGGTCTCACCAAGACCCTGTACAACTGCAGTAGAACCTCCCTGCTCCTATACTCAAATACCCAAACGCAGTGTATCCTTCGCCATGGTAGTTTACATAGAAGTATATTGAAGAAACATCCGCTCACCGTCCCTTTACCCCTTAACATTTAACAAGCGCTCTCGACATTTTGCTTTTTGATATGAAAGTGTCGAGAATTATATTCCACCCACTGCAATTGCAACCACATCAACTATTCACTCTCTGATGATTAATTTTTTCAAATTTAGTTTCGAGATAAAGCACGGAAACAGGCCCTTCGGCCCACCGAACCCGCATCGATCAGCGATCCGCACACGGTAACACTATCCCACACACACTAGGGACACACTGATACCGAGCCAATTAACCTGCGTCTTTGGAATGAGGGAGGAAACCGAAGATCTCGGAGAAAACCCACGTGTTCACTGGGAGAACATGCAAACTCCCTTCAAACAAGCACACGTTGTCGAGATCGAACCCTGATCTCTGTAAGGCAGCAGCCCTACCGCTGCGCCACCGTCACGCCCTACATGATATGAACCTGGCTTCGGATTTTCCGGCTGATGTCCAACTCCAGGGTCAGGTGCACCAGGGGTTTCACGCAGCCCCTGGAGCTCCATGTTCTCAGCTTGAAGACCTCCTTATCTTTGAAGAACATGAGCTAAAATGATTTGCTTTTGGCTGCAGTTCCCCATGTTGAACTTCAGTATTCCGTGTTAAATCAGGGGCTGAATTCCATATAATAGTAAGATTAAACGAGAACTTACCAGTTTGAAGTTTGATCTGTATTTTATGAGGAGTTACGATGAGGGATTACGTGAAGAACCCGCTCAGTACGCAGGCGCGGCATACTTCCAAGCAGCGGTGTGGAATCACAGATAGACACAGTTATTTGAAGTAAACATAGTAAAGATAAGGAGACATCAATTTATTAGTTTGATCCATATAATGAGGGTGGGAGCGGAGGGCACGTAATCCCTCATCGTAACTCCTCATAAAATACAGATCAAACTTCAAACTGGTAAATACTCGTTTAATCTTACTATTTTACTTCGGAGTCACGTGAGTGACTACGTGAAGACTTCAAAGCTCTGTGATTTCAAACCGTGTAACAGTTCATACTTCACTCGCTGCCGAAGTCATTCGAGGGAGGAAGTATGTTATCGTAATCAACCATGAATCTGTTTGTAAAAACAATAATGGTGTTATTAACAACAACAAGACCAATTGCTCCCCCGGGCTTAAATTATATATTTTTTGCAGATTCTTTTTCTGCAAACGATACAGGTTCTGTCAGTGGTTTGTTATAAAAGTTTGGAACGTATACTCCCTAGACCACCCTGCAGTAGCCAGGATGTGGTCCACAGGCTCGTCCATCCTCTTAGTTACTGACGTGGAAGCTGTCCTGGTGGAATAAGATTTTATACACGTTAGTATTTACTCCAGCAAATCCCAGTACCTGCTTGAGCCACTAGAGATAGTTTAGCTCGTCACCCGACCATGAGGTTTCCTGTGGCTCACCCATAAGGCTGTTTCCTCTCCCTCGGTATTCCTTATTGTGTCGATCTCTAAGTGGGTCATGACACATAAAACGTGGTTCAGGTGGGTATGCCCGGAATTTCATGACTGGACCTGATGTTCCTGGTCTGTTCTGTTTGGCCAACCCTTGAATGGGCATGTGACACTATCTGGTGTTATAACCATGTTGTCCCATCGCAGTAGATGGGAGAGCTGGCTCTTTGTGTTGATGTAAGGCCACCAGCATGTCCAACTTCAGGGTAGGCTGTTCCAGGGTGAGAGGCCTGGCTGGTGATCATCCCCTAAGGTATGTCAGGATTTCACTGACATCCCAATTTGGGTGTACCTATTTCTGGGGAATGGATTGATATACCTCTCCTGTATCTGATCACCAGTGAGCGGTACCCAAGTTGAGAAGGCTAACAGAACATGTCCTTCATTGTGGTGAAGACCTGCCAGGAGCTCCAGTACAGTTTTTTGTTATAGTTGAATGTGTAATTCCTGTTTTGCAAAACAGTGTACCATTTCTTGATGCTCCTCAGGTATGTTCCCTAGGATATGCGACGGAATGCTGTCATCAGGTTGATAGTGCTGCTGATCCAAGCACAGCAATGGTCTTCCCAATTCTGCAATTCTTTTAATGACCATGTCGAGGATCACTGGGAACCATGCTTGTGGACTTGGTCCACTGTAATTTGCGTAGTACCCGACTGATGAAGCCGTAGTACCTATTGAAGAGGTAGAAGGAAAGGAAAACATAGAGATTAGGTTCCCCCCGCCCCTCAATACGCGGGAATGTCTCCATTGCCGCTGCCTTGAGATTGGTTTCATGTGACGTAAGTTAGTACGTGGTGATTTAATTGGATATAAGGAATCGATATCTGGTGTCCATATTGCTTAGTAATTTCAGCAAATATTTTTGGTTTAAATGTATGTTTACAGTATTTATCTCACCTGATAGGTGAGTTACTGATGGTCAAACATGTTTGACGACATACGGTTTCCAATTGTTAATAAATTGTCACCTAATATCGATGTTCTCCGCCCAAGTGGTTTGGTATATGCCACCACTGTGATGTTGTTATCTTATAAACGAACATGCAAATTTGGTGGATTACTGAGCAAATGCTTCACTAGAATTAAGTAAGTTAATATATAACATGTTTAAGTCAATTCATATTGGCATTAAGTATTACAAGCTCAGTAACACATCAGGACACATAAGATGTTACTCAAAACAGGTGGAAGTGTACAACCATAATCCTTCCTGCCGATAAATTCCATGATAACACTACAGATTAATCCATTTGCCCCCATATTACAGGTATGGAGATAGTTTTGAACACTAGTATCTCAGCTCATAGGAAAGGTACAAAGTTCAGTAGCTGGTAATGCTGCTATATCCCAATTACTTTGCCACGTAGTTGATTGGTGGTTAATGTACCATGACTGATAGTCTTAATGAATACCAGATAACAAAGTTGTGGATGGTCAACGTAAATATCTGGATATATATTTTGTGCACCGTTCCCAGAGGCACTGCAATACTGGGTCGATGCATGGAGTGGACGGAGCAAGCCCCTATTCCATCTCCCTGTTCCAAACTTCAATTTAATATATGGTCCCTAGATAAGGGACGTATCAGATTATTAAACTGATAAGAACAGATACTACACTTGATCTTAGCCAAAAGGCCGAGAAGCGATGCAGCTAAAGCAGTATCCAAGGATAGTTTGTCGTTAATATATAGACATGCCATGACGGAATGTTTCTAAGTGTCAGGGCTAGTTGATTCTGGATAACTTTGACTTAAATGCCGCAACGCTCATCATGGTTACTCCATCCAGCTAATTGCGGTATATCCGAAACTTATATGAGAAGGTACTGAATAGTGTGCATCTTCAAGGTCGATGTCTACCATAAAGTATCCTTGGATCCATGGTAGTAGTTACAAATCCCATGAATGGGTATACCTGGTGAAATACTCAAGTGGTTTATCAACGATGGTGCGACATTCACCATTGTGGGAGGGTAGACCCCTTGGTGTGCTTGCTGAATTGGTGGCAAGATATTAATTCTATTCCCCTTGTATTTATTTTTTGGTATATAACTACCAAGAGTGATAGCTTCCTAACCAGGTGTGATTCACCCACCCCTTGTTAGTACAACCCTTAACCTTTATGTGATGGTAGGAACCATACTTATCTGTCTTCATTGTTGTTTTATTCGGTTTCTGGTTCCTTGTTCTTGTAGGGACGATGTTTGTTGGGGGGTGGCGCATTTCCCCTGGGGCCTGCTCTGGGCCGTGGCCTAAAATGCTACGGGTTTGGCATGCAGGCCCCGAGCTTTCACCAGTACCATGAGGCAGACGCACCTGGTGGACACGTAGAGGTACTGCTGTCTGGTTTAGTGTGGTGCTCATTCCAGACTCTGCCCTCTTGTGCCGAATAGTTTGAACACTTCGTCCAGTTTTTTAGGACTGGTTTGGTAAGTGCCAGGTAGCAGGATCTGTGCTTGTGAGGTCGGCGTTCTCATAGTCCTGTTAATTTCATAGATTGAGGGCAGGTTTGTGAGTTCATTTGAGAAGTTATGAGGTATACCGTTGAACAGTAGGGTCAGGTGTTTTGCCATACTACCCTGCCCTTCTTGAATGAGCAGGTGGACAGGATAGCCGACGTCAGGGTACCAAATGCATTTAAAAAATATTTAGGTTAAATGCGCTGCTCAATGTATCCCCCAATAATGGCGGGCACTTTGAGTAAATGCAATTTAGGGGAGGCGTGATAAAACCAACGCCTCATGGCTACCTGTCTTGGAGAGGTTTTTTGGAAAAGACAGGTAGTAAGCTGGCCATCAGTTGAGACTGAAAAGCCATCTCGCTAGTTGGTGGAGCCACATAGCGGCCACACCCAGCAGCTCTTCCTGATCCAGTACCTCAAGCATACTCCCGATATTTTTCAGCCAGTGACCCTTCTTCATGACCAGCCCAGCCAATGGTCACCCCAAAGCTAACCACACTAAGGAGGAAGCGATGGGCAGTGCCTAGGCACTGTGGAGGGTATGCCTGAACCCACCAGCGAGACTGCCCCTCACGTAGCGTGTCTCGCAGGAGCTCCTGCTCCAGGAGCCGCTCCAGCGGCTCAGGCGGCTGTCTCTCTCCCATGCGGGTGGAGAGACGTCCCCTCCGACAAGTCGGAAGCCACCGGCCGGATGCCTCTTCGGATGGCTGAACATCCAGCCCGCAGTTCAGGCACTAGCGGGACTAGGCTCGGCGCGGTGATGGGGATAGCGGCGCGCCCGGTAATTGTTCCTACCGCCTTCTTCTGGAGCTTTTGTGCCTTGTAGAAGCGAGAGCGCCCCTCAAGCAACGCGTCTCGCAGGCACCTGCTCCGTGAGCCGCTCCAGCGGCTCAGGCGGCTCTCTCTCCCCCCGTGCGGGGGGAGAGACGTCCTGTCCGACATCGGGAACACCTGCCGGATGCCTCTCGAGTGGCTATGCATCCAGCCCGCTGCTCAGGTACTAGCGGGCTGGCCTCGGCACGGTGTCGGGGAATTACGGAACACCGGGTAACGCTCCTACCGCCTGTTGCTGCCCCCCTCCCCGACGGGAATACGTTCCTCCTTGAACGGGGGACAGTTTTGTTCCAGAGCCTTTTTCTCTGCCTGTAAAAAACACAAGCAGAAAAAGGCTCACCTGTAAAAGAAAACCCGACCTCAGGGTACTCACCTGACGGTCCGGTTCATTCTGTAGCGGGAGAGCCTAACTCACGTTTCAGGCCGCTGTTGCACTGCTGGCGTAATGCCGCGCCTGCGCACTGAGCGGGTTCTTCACGTAGTCACTCACGTGACTCCGAAGTAAAATCTAACCACTTCTGTTTCTGCTTCTGCCATCTGGATCTCACGGTTACCTGCCATTTCAATTCCTCTTTCATTTCCCACAGAGACTGGTTTCTCTTCGGCCTCCTTCACTGCCAAGGTGAGTCTAAACGCGAACAAGAAGAATATCACATCATATTCCACATGGGTACCTGCAAACTATCGGCGGGAAAATCATTAATTCTCCAATTTCATATAATGCCCACCCCGGTGTTCCTTCCCATCTCCTCTTATCTATCCCGGTTCTCTCACACCAACTATTTATATCACAATGCGCCCGACCCCGATCACCATATCCTCTGCCCCGTGCCCTATGTGCCCATTGCCTACCCACACACTCCACCCATTGGATTCACTCGCCCTCACTTCTTACACACCCCTTCTTTTTGTTCTTACTATCTGCCCACCACCCCCATTTGTCGGCTTCACTCTGCTGCTTCATGTCCTATCAGGGTCGGAAACGGCACCCTTTTGTTCTCCACTTGCCACCTCCCAGCCTCTGGTGCTATCTACACCCTTCCCACCTCAGCTGACTCTTATCCACCAGTCAAGCCGTCTTCACCTGTATCCATCTATTGCATGCTGGCTCTTGCCCCACAATTCATCTCCCTATCTATACTACCTGCTTCCCCTCGGCTCATTGACAAGTTGAAGTATCTGCATCCGAATCGCCGTTTCCCTCACAGATGCTGCCCGTCCAGCTCAATGTCTCCAGCAGCTCTACTTTATTGATTTCATCATCTGCAGTGTCTTGTTGCTCAACTTCTGCCTCTTGCAGTGGGTTCCAGTGGCACTTTCATAGTTCCCGAGCCTGAATGGTCAATACACATTCCCGCAAAGATGTGCTTCCACATAATGTCACAGAGGAACTTGTCACTTTGATCCAGTTTGTCCATGCCGACCAAGATGGTGGAATCCCCCCCCCCCCCCCCTTTGGGCCCGCATCTCTCCAGACTTTTCCTATCGATGTTCCTGTCCAAATGTTGTTATTGTACCGGCCTAGACTACTGGCAGCTCGTTCCACATACCATCCACCCTCACGTGAACATGTAGAAACATAGAAACATAGAAAATAGTTGCAGGAGTAGGCCATTCGGCCCTTCGAGCCTGCACCGCCATTCAATATGATCATGGCTGATCATCCAACTCAGTATCCCGTACCTGCCCTCTCTCCATACCCCCTGATACCCTTAACCACAAGGGTCACATCTAACTCCCTCTTAAATATAGCCAATGAACTGGCCTGAACTACCTTCTGTGGCAGAGAATTCCACAGATTCACCACTCTCTGTGTGAAAAATGTTTTTCTCATCTCGGTCCTAAAATATTTCACTCTTATCCTTAAACTGTGACCCCTTGTTCTGGACTTCCCCAACATCGGGAATAATCTTCCTGCATCTAGCCTGTCCAACCCATTAAGTTTTTATAAGATCCCCCCTCAATGTAGACCCTCAACTTCTGTTAACCTTTCCCTTCCCGCGTAAAATCTTCAGTTCTTTATTCCCTACCTCGGGAAAACTGCACCGGGCATTCATTCTATCTATTTCTCTCATGATTTTGTACACCTTTGTACATATTATACAAGTCTGAAGCATTGGTTTCTCAACGTTGAGTTAATACTCTGTCGTATTAACCTCCCTTTTGGAGTAAGTCACTCGAAAATCCACTCGAGCCTGCAGGTCAACACCGACAACGTTGCTGGTGGACTTTAGGAGGAGAGGAACACCCCTGTCCCCTGTCTCCATCAATAGTGTGGACGTGTAATTACCAAGCAGTACAAATACATTGGGGTTTATCTGGACAGTAAACTGGACTGGTGCAGGAACGCTGAGGCCCTGTACAAGAAGGGACAGAGTCGGCTGTACTTTTTGAGAAGACTCCGCTCCTTCAACGTCTGCGGTAAGATGCTACAGATGTTCTACTAATCGGTGGTAGCCAGTGCCATCCTCTTCGCTGCCGTGTGCTGGGGCAGCAGGGCGAAGGCCGCGGACGCCAACAGGATCAACAAAGTCATCCGGAAGGCTGGCTCCGTCCTGGGGGCGGAGTTGGAGTTGGATGCATGGGAGGTGGTTTTGAAGAGCATCTTGGAAATACAGCCCACCCCCTCCATGACACACTGGTCAACCTGAGGGGTACACACAGCAACAGACTGGTTCCACCAAGATGCAGCACAGAACGCCACAGGAGATCCTTTCCATGTGGCTATCAAACTGTACAACTCCTCCCCCTTCTGTCGTGGGGTAGACTGACTCCCCTCCCCCCACCCCCACCCCATCCCCAATCTTTTCACACCCCACCCCCAATCCTTTCCACTAGTCACATTAATTTCATGTATCTTGTGTTTTATGACTGTTGTCAGATCCATTTCCCTCCTGGGATAAATAAAGTTCCATCGCATCGTAAAAACATTTGCATTTATTTGCCGATTTCCTGTTGAAGGTGGGTGGGGCTGTGGGGGGGGGGGGGGGGGGGGGGGGGGGGGGGGGGGGGGTTCAGTTGTGGTTATCAGTTGGAAGGTCTTTTGTCCTGAAATGGATTGTACGAAGTAACGAGGGGAGTGCACTATTTTGACCTCCATCTATTTCTAAGCCTAGACTGTGTCTTGTGCAACAAGCATGGATATGGAACATTTCCAAATGGGCAGGGTAACATTGTAAGCATTAATTTCTGGATGTTGCTGTTTGCACGACGGAGTGACGCCAGTGAATTTGCTTCGAACTCTCTCTTGGTAATAATATCTCTTCTGGAATGGTTCACTTAAAAGCAACCGGCCTGCAGACATACAGCACTTCAGGGTTTGTTTTTGTCCAGGACTGTACGTTGATATCGCACTCAGTATCTGCGGCGATTGCTTTAAGTGTGTTGTCATGCTTCATACTGAGCATTGCCACATTCCAATGACAGTAATCTCACACTGCAGAGAAATGCCAATAGTAGCTTTTGCATCTAGTGAAATAATCTGAAATATCGACATTAATTTTCATTAACACTGATATAATGTAAAATCAAGTTTGAAATAGACATGCATGAATTTTAATTCAGAAAGCTTGTCTAAGCAACGTTTGGTAAATAATGAAATGACATGTGTATGTAACGAGACACAAAGTGCTGGAGTAACTCAGCGGGTCAGGCGGCATCTCTAGATAAGTGGTTTGATAGACCAGTCGAAAGAAGGGGGTCGGCTCGACTCGAAACGGCACCTACTCAAGTTCTCCCAAGATGCTCCCTGACCAGATGGAGTTACTCCTTCACTTTGTGGCTCTTTTTATAAGCCAGCATCTGTAGTTGTTTGTAGAAACATAGAAACATAGAAAATAGGTGCAGGAGTAGGCCATTTGGCCCTTCGAGCCTGCACCGCCATTCAAAATGATCATGGCTGATCATCCAACTGAGTATCCTGTACCTCCCTTCTCTCCGTACCCCCTGATACCTTTAGCCACAAGGGCCACATCTAACTCCCTCTTAAATATAGCCAATGAACTGGCCTCAACTACCTTCTGTGGCAGCGAATTCCACAGATTCAACACTCTCTGTGTGAAAAATGTTTTTCTCATCTCGGTCCTAAAAGATTTCCCCCTTATCCTTAAACTGTGACCCCTTGTTCTGGACTTCCCCAACAACGGGAGCAATCTTCCTGCATCTAGTCTGTGTAAAATGTTGTAAGTTTCTATAAGGCCCCCTCACAATCTTCTAAATTCTAGCGAATTGTGCCTCTCGACCACGTGACCAACTTGTTTAAATCTTCTTTTAAATGCACAATGCGCACCCACTTCAGTATTCCCCACAATAACTCAATCTCTGGAGTGTAGAAACCACCCGCTATTTCACCGGGGAAAGCAATGTTCCCCTGATTTGCGCTGAATCGCTCGATAGTCAGTCGAAAACATAATGCTAAGATCAACTAAGGTGGTTTGCCTGCATATGACCCATCTCCATCCATTCCCTACATACGCATGTGATAATATATAATCTTCTTAAACGCCAATATCATAGTTGCCCCTACCAGCACACTGGGCAACGTGTTCTAGGCACTCACCACTCATGTATACATGACGTACCACACATCTGATGTGTTCCCCTTTGCCCCTTTCATCTTAATGTTAAGCCCTTTGGTCTTTGACATTTCCATCCTGAGTAAAGGGTTCTGACTATCAACACTATCCACATCTCTCATAATATTATTAACTTCAATCAGGTCTCCCTTCAATCTCAGGCGCTCCGGTGAAAACAAGCCAAGGCTGTAAAACTTCTCATTAGAGCTAATATCCCCTAATCCAGACAGCATTCTGGGAATCCTCTCCAAAGCGTCCGCACCCTTAGTACAATTGTGCGATCAGAACTGCATGCAATATTTCACATGTAGATCATCAGGTTGCCTATCTGAGCACAGTTTTTGTACCACCCCACGCGTTCTCTCTCTTCAGCTTTGCAAGTCATTCTTCGCCAGATATTTATCCACTTCCTGTATTTAATACCACAAGTACCAGGCTCCACACTTCAGTTTCCAAACACAAGCTGCGCAACATTTCTTCCTCTTTGCCCTCTTGAATTCACTTCCCCTTTAAGTTACACTAGCGACCTCTAGTCCTGAACAGGCAAACATAGCACTTCCCACTTTACATTGACCCCTCATTTTTTTTAAATTCAATAGCAAATTTTCTCTTATCCGTCTCTTCTCTACAGAATCAATTTCAACATCTCCAATCTACCCGTGTAATCATGGTCTTTGCTCCCAGAAGCAGTTTTCTTCAGTCTGTTATGGAAATTCTCTAACGCCCTCGTTCATTTCCTACAGAGCAGAGACTATAATGGAATCAAATGTTGAAAGTGAGACCGGACCGAAGTTTGCTAAAGGTTCAGCTTAAGGACTAGGTATTTTACGCTACAACCGATAAAATACAGATCTATGTGTGTCTTATTTACTATTTTATTATCCTGTCCACAAAGTCTAATGTTAACATGATTCCTTGTTCGGCAGTGACACATAAAGGGTAAGTCCTTCTGGCAAGGGAGCAGCTTGGTAACCGAAGAGAGAGAGGGAGAGAGAGAGGAGAAGCGAGCAGAGAGAGAGAGAGAGAGAGAGAGCAAGAGAGAGAGAGTAGCGATAGAGCGAGAGAGAGAGAGCTAGAGAAGAGAGAGAGAGAGAGAGAGCGGGCGAGGCGAGCAGAGAGAGAGAGAGAGAGAGAGAGAGAGAGAGCGAGGAGGAGCGAGAGAGAGAGAGAGCGAGAGAGGGAGAGAGAGGAGAGAGAGAGAGCGAGAGAGAGAGAGAGAGAGAGAGGAGAGAGAGAGGAGAGAGAGAGAGAGAGAGAGAGCAGAGAGAGGATAGAACGGGAGAAGAGAGAGAGATCGCTATAGTGCTCTCTCGAGCATAGCTCTTATCTCTCTCTCTCTCTCTCTCTCTCTCTCTCTCTCTCTCTCTCTCTCTCTCTCTCTCTCTCTCTCTCTCTCTCTCTCTCTCTCTCTCTCTCTCTTCACGAATATCGGCTCGGCGATTGGAAAGTACCCAGTCTGAAAATAGTAATGTACGAGCATGTGACTGAGAGATGACGGTCCTCAGTTCGAGCCGGTTCCTCGTTTAACCAGCGCCAGGAAACAGATGTGATGACATTTCATGGAATTAATGGGAACAAATTTAGATTTAATGGAAAGTACAGCGTGGGCAAGTGTGTAACCAGAAACGACATCTCTCTAACTGACCCCTAACTCCACCCTCCCAACCCCACACACGCGTGTTCTTAAAAAAACAGGAACAGATCCTCGGTGACATGATCGGATGGCACGCAAACAATGATTTTTCACTGTACGTGTGAAAATAAAAAGGAACTAAACTAAATTAGTCCATATACTCGAGGGATTCATGGTTGAGAGTTTGTAAAATCATTGGTAAAGATTGCACATTCTAAAGAATGGATGTATAAACTTATTTGTTGCACAAGCAACATCTACGCTATTGAATTAATTGATGCAAGCGTATAGTTGGAATGGGAGTGCAAAACCGATTAAGTTGTACAATATACATCATAGACTGGGTACACATTGACGGAAGGACGTGTACAATGGTGAAACTAATGAAATTAATTCAATAGAATGGAATCATCATGAGGAATTGGAGTGCACGGTGTATGGAGTTCGCAGCCACATTTGACCGTTATATCCTTATCTGAGATTAAGTTGCACCTGCACGGAAGGGTCTGCAATGAGAATGAGCTATCAGTTAAATTGGAATATAAGTCCGATGAAATGTGTGCATAGTGGAAGCATCGTGGTACACACATTCGATCGAATGGAATGTCAAACACAATAGAATGTGGATGGACAATGAATGGAATTGGGATGCACATTCATTGTAAACAGAACCTGGAATGCCTTGTATAACATGTGGATATGTTTTGTTTAGTTTAGTTTAGTTTAGAGATACAGCTCTAACCTCTCAGCCCTGATGAAGGGAAGTCCGCACCGGCGCATTATGAACGTACAATGGTGGAATGCAATTGTGGTACCATTATGTATTCACTCATTGGAATTGAGATAATGAAATCAACGAAATGGAGGTAACAAATGGGTGAAATCGCGAAACACAAGGGATGGAATGAAGTACATTATTGAACAAGTGGAAAAAACACAATTAATGGAATGCAGTGTTTAAGAAGGAACTGCAGATGCTGGAAAATCGAAGGTACACAAAAATGCTGGAGAAACTCAGCGGGTGCAGCAGCATCTATGTAGCGAAGGAAATAGGCAACGTTTCGGGAAATATCCAGAAGCCGCATCTTGCGATGTGTGTTTCATAAACATGAAAATCTTGCAGCTAAAATAAACATGGAGCAAGGGGATAATAACGTGAACCTCTCATGTTGTGCAATGATGAGAGAAATGATGACAGGTTTCAGACTGAAAAAAACAGAAACCAGTGGTTTAATCATTATTGTAGATATTATAGATATTACTTTCTGGGTTGAATCATCCAGATAGCACGTCACATAAATGTTCTCGCTTTACGGCGGTACACATGAGAGTTATTAACCAACCGATGCCAATATCGGTATGTTCCAATGGGTAGGCGGATACACATTGCATATTGACATTTAGTTTAGTTTAGTTTAGAGATTTTTAAAAACCAGTCCCAGACCGTATTTTTGACGGGAATCTCTCTGTCGTCACTAGGACCCTTCAGTTCATACTACTCCAGAATTAAGCAGAAGTGATTTGGAATTGTGAAACTCATCACGTCATCTGACCATTGGTATTGCGTATCCTTGTGAGAAGCGCGGATGAGTTTACTATAATTCGACCGCGCATGTTCTTCAATGACTAGAAGGTCTTCAAGCTGAAACATTGAGCAGATGGATTATTATGCAAACATTGATGCAGTTCACCCCAATGAACAGAATAGAGACGGTTGCCGGCCGGGAAAGCTGAATACAGGTGGGCTCCTTGGTGTTTTGTCTTTATTCTGTTCCAGCGATTGAGTTGGCATTCAGTTTCGAAGAAGGGAGAGATGAGGGTTGATTATTCTCTACTTTGATCTTGTATAAGCGGGCGCCATTATAGGTCCATTGGGATCCAGTGTCAAGAATGTGCAACACCTCTATTCCCCATCGAGTTTAGATATCTATCCTGCTGTGGGTTCCCATATTGACGAATCGGGTGTTGTACAGTTTACAGATCCCGGTACTAGCAAAACACCTTTGCCCCGTCCTCCGGAGTAAACAAGGAAATAAATTCCGATTTTTTTCTACTGATGTTTCCCTCACCTACTTGATGAGATGTCCTTCACTTGCACTTTGCAGACCGTGGCATGAAAGTGGAGGACCGTAGCGGACACAAACTCTCCGCCCCGTGCGTCTACTCTCTGCTGGGACTCAGCATCGTTTTATCGGCTACGGCTCTCTGCGTTGCAGTTATTTTGTGTAAGTTGTGGGGAAGAAATCTCTAAAATGTGAAGCTTGTCTTATTGTATAAAATATCAAAACGAACAAATGTGCAGATAATTATTTGATTGGTAATTGTTGGGTCAACCTTCGTGGTCCTGATATTAATTGAGGGACAGGGGGGCGGGGGCGTGTGCAGTGAGCTGAACCACATCAGGGGAAAATGAGAATTAAACTCATTGTGTCTGTCGCAGGCTTTCCACACCCCCCCCCCCCCCCCCCCCAACCTCTTCCCCGTTGATTCCTGTTTCTTGTTAAACGCACGTCGTCTGTAAGAAGCCGGATGATAACGTTTCCAAGCAAGGAGAAAAGGGAACTTGCCCGAGTATTAAAAACAAGTCTTATTTCGAAATTTCCGAAGGGTCTGCACGTATTGCACAATGTACTTTAGTAACCGCACCGGGTCAAAATAATACGTTTGGCGCGCTTGTACAATATACATCACACAGGGCGTTATTTCTGCCTTTTGAAACTACCCCTTTTTTTAAACTCCACAAGGATTTGATTTTCAAAGTAGACGCAGTTTCACTGCCTCACTTCCCAAGCAGCATGCACACACCCAAAATCCCCAATTCTCGCAATATGTGGCCCCACTAAAGGAAAACTAGTGTGTAGGAAGGAACTGTAGATGCTGGTTTCAGCCGAAGATAGACACAAAAAGCTGGAATAACACAGCGGGACAGGCAGCATCTCTGGAGAAAAGGAATGAGTGACGTTTCGGGTCGAGACCCTTCTTCAGACTAGTTAGGGAAAAGGGAAACGAGAGATATAGATGAGGATGTAGATAGATGGAGTAAAGTGAATCTCGGGATGTCAACAGACTTGGTTAAACATCCCACTGATAAAACAATCCCCAACATAGATATTTTTGTAGTTGCCACTTCTTTCCAATGTCCTCTCTGTCTTCCGCTCCCTCTCTTTCTCGCTCACTTTCTTGTTCTCTCCCTCTTACTCTCCCCTATCACGACGCGCTCAGAATTAATCTGAGTAAAAATGGAATATGAAACTATTTAATCTGTTGCCTTCTTTTCCAGTTACAGGAAATATTCGGCGCTTAAGCAGCTCAGTGGCCAGGTTTCAGGTTGAAGTTTCACATCTAAAGAGTAAGTTGTATAGTTATCAAAAAGAAATCTCAAATCCAAGCATTTATATGGGGAAATGTCGAATTGGTGATATTGAGATGGGGGTCGCTGCAACAAGCACTTTCTCTCCCCTATTATTCTGGCTACCAGGAGTACCAGGCTTTCCTGCTACATTGGTAGCGTTGGGATATGTAGAGGCGGAGGCAAATCATTATGTTTCGTCTACCACAAACGGTCCTTTTCAACGCACGCGATAATCTACGAAAATGATTGTGCTCATGTTCACTATGTTTCCATGTTACCCTTGTAGTTTTTTATTGCTTTCCCAAGTCCAAATAATATGAGTATAATACAGGGCCTGTCGCACGAGATTGCGACAAGCGCGACCAAACCGGAAGCGGGGGACGCGCGGAGGTCGAGTGATCCCCGTACGAGTTGACGTGAAGTTCGAGCGAAGTCCGCGGGGTTCGCGCTAGGCGTACGCCGTCAAGACGCTGCGTACGGCGTCGAGGCGGTGGGTACGCCGTCAAGACGCTGCGTAAGCCGTCAAGACGCTGCGTACGGCGTCAAGACGCTGCTTACGGCCTCAATGCGGCTGCGGGCCGACAGGCCGTCGCCGCGCGGAATTTTTGAAGACGCTCAGCTTTTCGGAGCCCCGCGCGATGTCGGGACCAGCTCCGCATAACTCCATACGGCTCCGGCGATCGAAGTGGGACCGGCCCCGCGCGGCCGTAAGGCTCAAGCGACCACGTTAGGTTGCGCTTGCCGCATGCAGTCGCATGCTCGTGGGACAGGCCCTTTCTTTACAGTGCCAGAGACCCTCGTTCCATCCTGGCGGCGAGTGCTGTCTGTACAGAGTGTGTATATTCTCCCCGTGACCTGCGTTGGTTTTCTCCGAGAGCTTCTGTTTGCTGCCACACGCCAAATGTTGGAGGTTATTTGGATTGGTATAAATGTAAAAAAATGTCCGTAGTGTGTGCAGGATAGCGTTAATGTGCGGGGATCGCTGGGCGACGCGGACTACGTGGGCCAAAGGACCTGATTCCCCGCTGTATCTCTAAACTAAACTAAACTAAATTAAAATCGCTCTCCAGCCCGTGAGAAAATCTTTCACACCTGATCTCTGTTTCCAGCTGGTTGACGAATTTTCTGTCTGTCCAATTACTGATACTGATATTCCTGGATTATAATATTTATCGTAAGTCTTTTGTTTGGGACCAACGTTACCGCTTTGTTGAATTATACTTGGGAATATCAAGTGCATTGCCTTCAGAGAGACCGCCAGTTCATTTAAAATAGAAAAACTCCATCATGTTGGTCAGTGATGATTGCCTCTGACATGCGTTGAGTGCCTTTCTGCAGGCAACCCAGATGATGTGCATAGCATTGATATTTCTAGAGACTGACTCCACCATTTTAGTTGAGTGTAGAATACACAACGCGGAAACAGAGTCTCTGAGAAAACCAACGCAGTTCACAGGGAAAATGTTCAAACTCCGTTGAGACAAGCACCCGTAATCAGGATTGAACCCGGGACCCTGGCGCTGTAAGGTAGCAAAACTACCGCTGCGCCATCGTGCCGAGTTAGAAACAGAGACATAGAAAATAGGTGCAGGAGGAGGTCATTCGGCCCTTTGAGCCAGCACCGCCATTCATTGTGATCATGGCTGATCGTCCCCAATCAATAACCCGTGCCTGCCTTCTCCCCATATCCCTTGATTCCACTAGCCCCTAGTGCTCGATCTAACTCTCTCTTAAATCCATCCAGTGATTTGGCCTCCACTGCCCTCTGTGGCAGGGAATTCCACAAAAGGTGTAATGTGGAATTCATTGTTTTGGTGCTAACTGGTGGTGACCTCTTTGCTCGTGTTTTTGTCTGATCATATTTCTCACACGTTCCCCAGTGTCTCGCTCTTCAGTGCGTGAACCCGTGATCTGAAATAGGCGAATGTCTCGATTGTTAAACCCAGAAGCACGGAACCGGCAGATGAGGGTAACCCCCCCCCCCCCTCCCCCCCCCCCCCCCCCCCCCCCCCCCCCGTCGCGCTCCTCCAGATATTGTCTCTGACATTTACTTCATTATCTTCACAGAACTGCTGATTTGCCCTCACGGATGGGTCAACTTCAAGCAAAGCTGTTATCTGTTTCCTTCAAGGTCACAAACCTGGGAGGAGGCCCAGAAATCTTGCATGTCAGCGGACGCCCACCTTGTTGTCATTAATAATGCTGAAGAACAGGTAAGTGTTTATCCGTGATCCCGCTTGGCGGCAACTTTGCAAAGTTTAGTTTAGTTTAGAGATATAGTGCGGACATGGAACATTCGGCCCATCGAGTCGGCGCTGACCAGCGACCCCCGTACATTAATGCCCCTGTCCCACTTAGCAAACCTGAACGGAAACCTCTGGAGCCTTTGCGCCCCATCCAAGGTTTCCGTGCGGTTCCCGGAGGTTTTTGTCAGTCTCCCTACCTGCTTCCACCACCTGCAACCTCCGGGAACCGCACGGAAACCTTGGGTGGGGCGCAAAGTCTCCAGAGGTTTCCGTTCAGGTTTCCTAAGTGGGGCAGGGGCATTAACAACACTACAATTAGACATACGAGGCATCCATCGCTTGTAATTCTCATGATGCTACTCCGACCAGAGTCACTGCCCATGAAATCTAGGCCATGAGTTCTCACTGGCCAATGTTCACACAGATAGCCATGTAGATTAAGACAGACCAGGAAATGACGTACATGGCGACCAGGTAAAGTTCCTGCTCTCATTTAGGCCAACATTCTTAAAGCCCCCATCTTTTAAAACGGAGAAAACCTTACCAGTGGGGGCAGTACCAAACACTTCCCATATTATATCCCTCTCGCTCATACCCGAGGGACATACAGCTCGGTATACATAAATGGCTGAATGTCATAGAGCAGGTGATTGATTGCAGTGTTTGTCACTAATACTGCCATGAACTGTTGTTCCCACATATACTAAAACATTTTCGTTTCCATGACAGGACTTCTTAAAGAAAAAAGTTCTGACCTATCGCTGGATTGGTCTCACTGACAAAGCCTCTGAAGGTGACTGGCGCTGGGTGGATGGAACAGATTATAAATCCATTGCAAAGTGAGTTACTTTCCAGTGGCAAGTTCTATTTCACCTCTGCGGTGCTGAATGTGAAAGAAAAAACACAATGTGTCACACTGTCCCACACACACTATCCTACACTCACTAGGGACAATTTACATTTATACCAGGTCAAATAACCTGCAAACCTGTACGTCTTTGACTGTGTGAGGAAACCGGAGCACCCGGAGAAAACCCACGCGGTCACGGTGAGAACGTACAAACTCCGTACAGACAGCACCCGTAGTCAGGATCGAACCAGGGTCTCCGGCGCTGCAAGCGCTGTAAGACAGCAAGTCTACGTTGCGCCCAATGACAATCTCTCTATGATAATTTCTGAACCCAATCCTGAGCGCCAAACACAAGGCTCCAGATGGAAGAAACAGTTAGGTGATCCATTTTAATTTCTCCTGTAGTATCTCGCCATCAAAGTACCAGGATCAGTTTTCTCGATGTGATATTAGCAAGCAGACAAGACCAGTGGAGAGAGTAGCAAGGGAAAGGCTAAGAATCCACACAACATCCCCGAGGTAATGCTGCTGATAGTTTCTCCATGTTAAGAAACACCTCCCACAAATTGTTCCTACGCATCTCCAAAACTGACAACATCTCACAACTTGGGGACACAAAGAACTGCAGATGGTGGAATCTTGAACAAAGTACTGGAGGAACTCAGCAGGTCAAGCAACATCTGTGGGGCGCATGGTTGGCCTGTCCATGTCCTCCACATATGCTGGCTGGGCCTTCTGAGTACCTGCTGACAAAAGTATCCAATTACAATCACAGCTTTTCTCAAAATGAAGGAGACGCTGCCAACATACAGCAAGACCTTGCATAGGCTAACGTGGTAAGCAATGTTCATATCACATTGCAGCAGCAACAGAAACATCCATCTAAAGGCAACCTTCCCCCTATGTTGAAGCTATTTATCAAACTCTGCCCCATCACCATTTATATTTTGGGAATAGCATTGACACACAACACACATGGATCGGCTGCATAAAAACTGTGGCTCCTTGAGCAAAATAGAGGCTGGATATTCCAACTAATTTAGACAGAAAAAGCTGGAGTAACTCAGCGGGTCAGCCAATATCTCTGGCGAAAAGGAAAAGATGACGTTGCGGGAAGTGACCAGAAAAGTAACCTATTTATTTTCTCCTGAGATGTTGCCTGATCCGCTGAGTTCCTCCAACTGTTTCTGTTTATCTTCTGTTTAAACCAGCATCTGCAGTTCCTTCCTACACATCCTGACTAATTTACTCGCCTCACAAGGTATTTTTCGCCGTTGCGAGGCATGACACGGGATCGTGAAGGTAAACCTCATATTTTGCTAAGGCTAATCCATCTGCAACTTCCCACGGGAGAGCTACTCCACACATGATAGACTTCTTGGGAGGAAGCCAATTGTCCTCTTTCGTCATTCATTTCCCAACTAAAGTTGCACTCTGCAAAGAATTTCACCGTGACTGCTGATCATGCTAGCGGCACCATATCCTTCAACATGCATGCACAAATAAAGTGAAATAGGAATCCTATTAACAAATTATATTTTCCATGGTCTTTTATCTTATAGATTTTGGAAGAATGGAGAACCCAATAATAAAAATGACGAAGACTGTGTGCAGATGTATATTGGTGGAAATTGGAATGATGTACCCTGTAACAGAACTTTGAGGTGGATTTGCGAGAAACCAGCGCAGTGATATCCTCCGTCGTGTCACAGTTGGTGCACAATGGCCAATGAACCAGTTTATCAACGTTGAGCGTGTAGCAGCAATATGATCGCGGAGTATGAGTATTTTGGGTTAGGCGGGCTATGTTGGCATTTTGCAAAATTACCATCAAATTATTCGCACCCTTTCCCTTTCCAATGTTGAACCATTCACTGATGGATCAACTTCACTGCCTGGGCCTAATCATTCCACCTGAATGCCCCCCCCCCCCCACCCCCCCCCCCGCCCCCCCCCCCCCCCCCCCACACACACACACACACCACCCCACCCACACATCGGGTCCTCCTTCGCTCTGTGAATGCTGTGCTTCATGTCAGCCACACTTGTTTCTTCAGTATACAGTATCTTCACAGCTCGAAGGTCTTCCACCTGCATCTCTTCTTATTCACAGCGAACTCCATAGTAGACGGTAAACATTCAGCAGAGGAACTAATGCGCTGGCCCTGCTTGTTTGTTGTTAAGTTGCTACGCAGATTTAATCACCCTCTCACTATTTCGTGGCATCGCGAACTTTTCCAGCGGTGTCACGGTGCAGTTGTTACTTCATCGCAAAACAAATCTTTGCTTAACCTAAACCCCATATGCGTCATAATGACGGGCAATGCTTCAGGTCAGAATAATATGTCCAGGGCTTGGTCAGTTGAGCGGACACGTATCAAGTACAGCAAGTACATGTTAATACAGGGAAGAATGACATGGTACATTTGGGATGTGCAATAGGACAAAGGAATTGTTGTAGCGTAGGGATATGTCCACATATCTTTGCTATCTTTGAAGGTAGCACAGAAACATAGAAACATAGAAAATAGGCGCAGTAGTAGGCCATTCGGCCCTTCGAGTCTGCATCGCCATTCAATATAATCATGGCTGATCATCCAACTCGGTATCCTGTACCTGCTTTCTCTCCATACCCCCTGATACCTTTAGCCACAAGGGCCACATCTAACTCCCTCTTAAACATAGGCAATGAACTGGCCTCAACTGCCTTCTGTGGGAGAGAATTCCCGATATTCACCACTCTCTTTGTAAAAAATGTTTTTCTCATCTCAGTCCTAAAAGATTTCACCTTGATCTTTAAACTGTGACCCCTTGTTCTGGACTTCCCCAACATCGGGAATAATCTTCCTGCATCTAGTCTGTCCAACCCCTTAAGAATTTTGTAAGTTTCTATAAGATCCCCCCTCAATCTTAAGTACAAGCCGAGTCTATCCAGTCTTTCTTCATATGAAAGTCCTGACATCCCAGGGATCAGTCTGGTGAACCTTCTCTGTACCCCCTCTATGGCAAGAATGTCCTTCCTCAGATTAGCAAGTCAGGTTCATAAGATGGTTAAAAAACGAAAGGTGGGGCATTTTACGAACCTTGTCTGTAACTGTAGGATTGTACACCAGATCTGAAAGCTTATAATCCACTGAAGCTTGTGTTTCTCCAAATTATACCCGGTTAACCTGATGCTTCTTCTTCTTGTCGAGTCCACAAACAAGATTAGAAGTTGATCAGCCAGAGCTGAACGCCGGCATCTGTATACAATGGTGCATGTCTTGCGCTTCTTGTGCTTCTTGCGCGTGGTGGCGGAAAGGTTGGTGAAAACAGGGCCGCGACGTGAACGCTCTTTCCTTGACCCCACCTGATGCTTAATAAAAAGGAACGTTGTATATCTAACTCTCTGATGCTCGCAGTCTTTTCCGCAGTCGGGCATGTCGGAAGAGTACATTGAGATATTTGTTCCTAATGTCAATTTTCATTTTCCAAGGGGTTTATCCTAAGACACACAGAATTGCAGGTGCTCGAATATTGAGCAAACACTAACTGTTGGAGTGAGACAGAGAACCAGGCCGCATCTGTGGGGAGGGGGGGGGGAGGGGGCGATGGATAAACGACTTTTCGGGGCGGGGCTCCTCATCAGACTTATTGTAGATGCGTGGGGGTGGGAGGGGGGAGCTGGAAAAGATGCGGGTGCGGCACAAAGCCTTGCAGTTGACAGGTAGGTGAATGCGCGGAGGACTTTGAATGACAATGTGTAGGACAAAGGGTAGAGATGAAAAGGGGGGAAAATGAGTTTCAGGTAGGAAATGAGGAGCCGTGAAATGCAAACAATGTGGAATGGGGTATAAGTGTAAAGGGACGGGGGATAAGGGGTCGAGAGAGTGAAATACATGAGTGGGCATTGGGTTGGCGTCACGGGAAAGAGGAGCGGGGGCGGGGGTGGGGGGGGGGGGGGGTGGGGGTGAGGGATAGTTACCTAAATGTGGAGAATGTAATGTTGATACGGTTGGGTTGTCAGTTACCCAAACGGAATGCGAGGTGCACTTTCTCCGTAAACGCAGAAACTAAATCTAGTAATATGTTTGTGTTTTAAATTGGACAATAAAGGTTTGTGTGTACAACAATGACTGTGGCTCTATGGCTTATATCGGGAAGCGTTAGTTTCTGGGCAGTGCAGAGGTCTGTTGAGGCAGAGGAACTGAGGCTGCACATACACTGATAATAGGCCTATCCATGAAACAGTGGTCCATGAAATTAACAGCACGGGTAAACGGGGTTGGTAAGGTAGGAACTGGGTCCACTTGACCGCATCGACCAACATATTGAGGAAAGCTGTAGAGGCGCCCTGTTACAGCTGTACAGTACGTTACTAAGGCCATATCTGCAGTAGGATGAACAATCCTAGTGGTCGTGCAACCGAGCTTGAGCGGGCGCCGGAAGGACATATGAGGATATTACTAGATCTGGAGGGTCTCACATACGGAAAGGCAGGATTAGGTGGGGATATCTATCTCTCCGAAGTCCAAGAGCCCAAGAACTAACCTTATAGAGGTTTATAAAATTACGAGGGGCATAGTTAAGATGAAATGCCACAATCGTTGCATCGGAGTTCGTGAGTTAAAACTAGAGGAAATACATTGACGGTGAGAGGGGAACATTTAAAACGGGCCTGAGCGGGCGATCTTTTCAGGAAGAGCGCGGTGCGAATATGGAACGAGCTACCGGAGGAAGTGGCAGAGGCGTAATTGTGAGGGACAACTTGAACTATTTGATCTTCCGTTTGTGCACGTCGAGTTGACTGCATTAGTCGAAACGGGGCGGACCACGTGAAGGTTGCAATTTTCCAACCCCATAAAGGTGATGGTGAGGCTTCAAAGGCCGAGCTACCGGGCCGCTTTTTAATGTCACTTTTCACCTGGGACCCCACTAATAGTGGATGCACACACACCTGCACAGAGATTAGCATGAAACCCCAAGCCTGAGAACACGTTTGGGGAAGATATAACAGACAGATCCTTCTGGCTCCCCGATGTCTGGGCATTGACACTGGAATCCAGCATCTCGAAGCAGAAATGGTTGGATTTCAGTAATATCAGCAACTTCGTTTTTCCCCCACATAATATTGAAAGTAGGGCACGAGGAACTGTGAGGTCAGAAACGACAGCTGCACTGACTCATTCTTATCAGTTCCTCAAAGACCAGATCGTCCTGCTGAGAACATGGAGTTAATGGTCGACTATGAAAATATCACTTTTCAGGTGGAAGAGGACAATGTAGATGGATATCAGCCGGAACATCTGAAGCCAGGTGCTACCACTGAACTCGTGTTTATCGTGCTTTCCCAGATCCGATGAATGAGCTGGAATTAATTACACTTTCTTTTTAATTAACCGGAGAAGTCGACAACATGGAAGTCGAAATGTTGAGGAGAAGGGAGAGAGATAAGAATTGTTGTTTGTCCTCTTTGTGTTAACGGGATCGAATGATCTTTGGGTTTCTTGTGTGTAAATTGCAATACCTCCACTACCTGTTCATGTCTATGTCTAGCCTGCCTTTGGTAACCTTAAAATTCCGGTGTTGACAACAACACTCGGCTCCTCTGGCTGCTGCCAAATTGAACCAGAGGAAGGTAGACACAAATGATAATGCCCCTGTCCCACTTAGGAAACCTGAACGGAAACCTCTGGAGACTTTGCGCCCCACCCAAGGTTTCCGTGCGGTTCCCGGAGGTTGCAGGTGTTTGCCGGAAGTTGCAGGTAGTGGAGGCAGGTAGGGAGACTGACAAAAACCTCCGGGAACCGCACGGAAACCTTTAACGGGGCTCAAAGTATCCAGAGGTTTCCGTTCAGGTTTCCTAAGTGGGACAGGGGCATAAACTCAGCGGGACAGGCAGCATCTTTGGAGAGAAGGAATGGGCGACGTTCCGGGTCGAGACCCTTCTTCAGACTCGACCCGGAACGTCGCCCATTCCTTCTCTCCAAAGATGCTGCCTGTCCCGCTGAGTTACTCCAGCATTTTGGGTCTAACTTCGATTTAAACCAGCATCTGCAGTTCTTTCCTACACAGCCATGATGCAATGACGGAGTAGACATGGTGGGTCGAATGGCCTAATTCTGCGCCTTGATCTTGTGAATTTATGAGACTGCGCCGTTGAACGAGTCGTTATTTTGGTTTCACTGATGACCTCCACTTTCACTTTGCAGGACTTCGACTCCAACGACGAGATCCTGCTCGAAGAAATGTCTCACCGCTGATCATCTACGTTCTTCTGGGCCTCTGCATCATGCTGTCCTCTCTGGCACTTGTTATGGCGCTAATACTGAGTGAGTTTAAACATTGAAACATTGTTCCGTAATGTCAACCTTGTGGCGCCATCTGGTGGCCGAGCCACTTTGGTCTCCAACCTTCGTTTGTCGAGCTCGAACTCTCGCGTGAACTGGCGTTCAACCAATCAACGCAGTCAATTGTGTAAAGATTGTCGTGAGCTGCACCCGTCACGTGACCAACCACACAGAGCTAGACTTCACTTGGCAGCCATCGCTTTTGTACTAATATTCAACTGTGTGCTTAAATATTAAACGGGTGTTCATACGGCACGTGAACCTCTTCAATGTTTAACAGTTTAAGGATAAGGGGAAAATCTTTTAGGACTGAGATGAGAAATACATTTTTTACACAGAGAGTGGTGAATCTGTGGAATTCTCTGCCACAGAATGTAGTTGAGGCCAGTTCATTGGCTATATTTAAGAGGGAGTTAGATATGGCCCTTGTGGCTTAAGTGATCAGGGGGTATGGAGAGAAGGCAGGTACGGGATACTGAGTTGGATGATCAGCCATGATCAAATTGAATGGCGGTGCAGGCTCGAAGGGCCGATTGGCCTACTCCTGCACCTATTTTCTATGTTTCAATGTTTCTATGTTAAAATATAACTGGAGATGTTGAACGCATGCAGTTAGTCAAGCAGCATCTGTGCACAGAGAAACAGCTAATGTTTCAAGTCTGAGATCGGTCGTTAGGACTGAGAAAGAAAGAAAACAAGTTAGCAACGAATGCGAGGGAGGACAAATGGTGAAAGAAATAGAATTTCCGGAATGCTTTGAAATAACGTCGCCATTAAATGCGGGGCTAGCTTCTACAGAGGCCCGAGAGCCGTTGGAGAGGTCGCAGAGGGAGGAGCTACACCCGAGCGGTAGGATTTAAAGAGGAGCGCGGGGCTTGCTTCTACAGAGGCCCGAGAGCCGTTGGAGAGGTCGCAGAGGGAGGAGCTACACCCGAGCGGTAGGATTTAAAGAGGAGCGCGGGGCTTGCTTCTACAGAGGCCCGAGAGCCGTTGGAGAGGTCGCAGAGGGAGGAGCGGCTGAAATCTGCAACGTTCCAAGTCCACTTCAAAAACAAGTGAGTTTGAGGAAGCCGCTGATTGGTGGAAGCAGACAAGAGGGAGCAGCTGATTGGGAGTCAGATCCCTGCTGATTGTACTGTATTGTAGCAGTTTGTTTTGTATTGTATCCTAGGTAAGGGGAGTATGAGTGCCAGGGCAGTTTACTGTTCTGGATGTCAGATGTGGGAAGTCATGGAGTCTGATAGCCCTCCAGACGTCCACATCTGTGCCAGGTGTATCGAGATGGGGCTCCTAAGGGACCGTATTAGGAACCTGGAGCAGCAGCTCGATGACCTCCGTCTGGTCAGGGAGAGCGAGGAAGTCATTGATAGGAGTTACAGGGAGGTGGTCACTCCAAGACCACAGGAGGCAGGCAAGTGGATCACGGTTGGGAGAGGCAAGGGGCACAGGCAGGGACTAGAGAGTACCCCGGTGGCTTTACACCTTGACAATAAGTACTCCTGTTTGAGCACTGTTGGGGGGGACAGCCTACCTGGGGGTAGCGACAGCGGCCGGGCCTCCGGTACAGAGACCGGTCCTGTTGCTCAGAAGGGTAAGGAAAAGAAGAGGAGAGCAATACTAATAGAGGACTCTATAGTTAGGGGTCAGACAGGCGATTCTGTGGACGCAGTCGGGAGACCCGGATGGTAGTTTGCCTCCCTGGTGCCAGGGTCTGTGATGTGTCTCAACGTGTCCAAGATATCCTGAAAGGGGAGGGAGAGGAGCCCGAGGTCGTGGTACATATAGGTACCAATGTCATAGGTAAAAAAAGAGAAGAGGTCCTGAAAGGAGAATTTAGGGAGTTAGGAGGGGAGTTAAAGAGTAGGACAGCAAAGGTAACAATCTCGGGATTACTGCCTGTGCCACGCGATAGTGAGAGTAGGAATGGAGCAAGGTGGAGGATAATTGCGTGGCTGAAGGACTGGTGCGGAGGGCAGGGATTCAAATTTCTGGATCATTGGGACCTCTTTTGTGGAAGGTGCGACCTGTACAAAAAGGATGGGTTGCACTTGAACCTGAGGGGGAACGATATCCTGGCGGGGAGATCTGCAAAGGCTACTGGGGAGACTTTAAACTAGAATGGTTGGGGGGAGGGACTCAAATAGAGAAAGCTATTAGACAGTGTGTGAGGCAGGAGGTAGAGAAGGAAAGCATTCAGACCCAACATGTAGGGGGGAAAGAAGAAAACAATAATAAACAGAGAATAAGAGGTGGTGGGGTTCTTAAATGGGTGAGCAGAGAAACAGAGGGGTGTAAAATGCTGTCGGAAGCAATAGGTAGCAAGGTGAAAAGGAAAAGTGGCAGGCAGACAAATCCAGGGCAAAAATCAAAAAGGGCCACTTTTCAACATAATTGTATAAGGGGTAAGAGCGTTGTAAAAACAAGCCTGAAGGCTTTGTGTCTCAATGCAAGGAGCATACGTAATAAGGTGGATGAGTTGAACGTGCAGATAGCTATTAATGATTATGATATAGCCGGGATCACGGAGACATGGCTCCAGGGTGACCAAGGCTGGGAGCTGAACATCCAGGGATATTCAATATTCAGGAGGGATAGAGAGAAAGGAAAAGGTGGTGGAGTAGCGTTGCTGGTTAGAGAGGAGATTTACGCAGTGGAAAGGAAGGACATTAGCTTGGAGGATGTGGAATCGGTATGGGTAGAACTGCGAAACACTAAGGGGCAGAAAACGCTGGTGGGTGTTGTGTACAGGCCACCTAGCAGTAGTAGTGAAGTTGGGGATGGCATCAAACAGGAAATTAGAAATGCGTGCAACAAAGGCAAAACAGTTATAATGGGTGACTTCAATCTACATATAGATTGGGTGAATCAAATTGGCAGGGGTGCTGAGGAAGAGGATTTCTTGGAATGTATGCGGGATAGTTATCTAAACCAACATGTAGAGGAACCAACGAGAGAGCAGGCTATTCTAGACTGGGTATTGAGTAATGAGGAAGGGTTAGTTAGCAGTCTTGTTGTGCGTGCCCCATTGGGCAAGAGTGACCATAATATGGTTGAGTTCTTCATTAGGATGGAGAGTGACATTGTTAATTCAGAAACAACGGTTCTGAACTTAAAGAAAGGTAACTTTGAGGGTATGAAACGTGAATTGGCCAAGATTGACTGGCAATTAGTTCTAAAAGGGTTGACGGTGGATATGCAATGGAAGGCATTTAAAGACTGCATGGATGAACGACAAAGATTGTTCATCCCAGTTTGGCAAAAGAATAAATCAGGGAAGGTAGTGCATCCGTGGATAACAAGAGAAATCAGGGATGGTATCAAAGCAAAAGATGATGCGTACAAATTAGCCAGAAAAAGCAGCATACCAGAGGACTGGGAGAAATTCAGAGACCAGCAGAGGAGGGCAAAGGGCTTAATTAGGAAAGGGAAAATAGATCATGAAAGAAAACTGGCAGGGAACATAAAAACTGACTGCAAAAGTTTTTATAGATATGTGAAGAGAAAGAGATTAGTTAAAACAAATGTAGGTCCCTTGCAGTCAGAAACAGGTGAGTTGATCATGGGAAACAAGGATATGGCGGACCAATTGAATAACTACTTTGGTTCCGTCTTCACTAAGGAAGACATAAATAATCTGCCGGAAATAGCAGGTAGAGGAACTGAGTGAAATCCAGGTTAGTCGGGAAGTAGTGTTGGGTAAATTGAATGGATTAACGGCCGATAAATCACCAGGGCCAGATAGGCTGCATCCCAGAGTACTTAAGGAAGTAGCTCCAGAAATAGTGGATGCATTAGTGATAATTTTTCAAAACTCTTTAGATTCTGGAGTAGTTTCTGAGGATTGGAGGGTAGCAAACGATACCCCACTTTTTAAGAAGGGAGGGAGAGAGAAAACGGGGAATTACAGACCAGTTAGTCTAACATCGGTAGTGGGGAAACTGCTAGAGTCAGTTATTAAAAATGGGATAGCAGCACATTTGGAAAGTGGTGAAATCATTGGACAAAGTCAGCATGGATTTACGAAAGGTAAATCATGTCTGACGAATCTTATAGAATTTTTCGAGGATGTAACTAGTAGAGTGGATAGAGGAGAACCAGTGGATGTGTTGTATCTGGACTTTCAGAAGGCTTTCGACAAGGTCCCACATAAGAGATTAGTATACAAACTTAAAGCACACGGTATTGGGGGTTCAGTATTGATGTGGATAGAGAACTGGCTGGCAAACAGGAAGCAAAGAGTAGGAGTAAACGGGTCCTTTTCACAATGGCAGGCAGTGACTAGTGGGGTACCGCAAGGCTAAGTGCTGGGACCCCAGCTATTTACAATTTATATTAATGATCTGGATGAGGGAATTGAAGGCAACATCTCCAAGTTTGCGGATGACACTAAGCTGGGGGGCAGTGTTAGCTGTGAGGAGGATGCTAGGAGACTGCAAGGTGACTTGGATAGGCTGGGTGAGTGGGCAAATGTTTGGCAGATGCAGTATAATGTGGATAAATGTGAGGTTATCCACTTTGGTGGCAAAAACAGGAAAGCAGACTATTATCTAAATGGTGGCCGATTAGGAAAAGGGGAGATGCAGCGAGACCTGGGTGTCATGGTGCACCAGTCATTGAAAGTAGGCATTCAGGTGCAGCAGGCAGTGAAGAAAGCGAATGGTATGTTAGCTTTCATAGCAAAAGGATTTGAGTATAGGAGCAGGGAGGTTCTACTGCAGTTGTACAGGGTCTTGGTGAGACCACACCTGGAGTATTGCGTACAGTTTTGGTCTCCAAATCTGAGGAAGGACATTATAGCCATAGAGGGAGTGCAGAGAAGGTTCACCAGACTGATTCCTGGGATGGCAGGACTTTCATATGAAGAAAGACTGGATAGACTTGACATACTCGCTAGAATTTAGGAGATTGAGAGGGGATCTTATAGAAACGTACAAAATTCTTATGGGGTTAGACAGGCTAGATGCAGGAAGATTGTTCCCGATGTTGGGGAAGTCCAGGACAAGCGGTCACAGCTTAAGGATAAGGGGGAAATCCTTTAGGACCGAGATGAGAAGAAACTTTTTCACACAGAGAGTGGTGAATCTCTGGAACTCTCTGCCGCAGAGGGTAGTTGAGGCCAGTTCATTGGCTATATTTAAGAGGGAGTTAGATGTGGCCCTTGTGGCTAAAGGGATCAGGGGGTATGGAGAGAAGGCAGGTACGGCATACTGAGTTGGATGATCAGCCATGATCATATTGAATGGCGGTGCAGGCTCGAAGGGCCGAATGGCCTACTCCTGCACCTATTTTCTATGTATCTATGTATCTATATCTGTGCACCCTGTTGCTAAATCTGTGACTTCTATTTTTTTTTTCTTAGACTCACATCGTATTTCCTGTATGCGTATGTGTAGCTTTTTAAAAATGATGTTTCATTAGCTAATTGAGGATAATGCATGAATCCGCCAACATTCATTTGAGAGTAATTTTAATTCATACTTGAGGAGGAACGCTAGCCGTGATAAACGTGGACGGTGTGTGTGAACAGTAACACAATATCAATTGAAATTTGGCTTTGTTCATAGCTTGGGCCACAGGTCTTTTTCACTACTGGTTGCTCATTATACTTTCAATTCCGGATTCGGCATCTTGTGGCCATAGAAAGCACGCTAAAGTGACAATCCCAGTATTTAAAGGGCCTGTCCACGAAGTTGGAGCAGCTGAATTTGGAGAAGTGAAAATTCCTGAAGGGTTTTAAGATATTCCGGAGCTCTGTCTCTGTTTATTGGTGCCACCAGTGATGTTCTTTAGTTGCGTGTGAGGAACCGGCTGGGTCAACACGTCCCAGGAATGGCAGGAGGGTGCACAAGCCAAGAATTAAGGAAGGGGACGTGAGATTATCCCAAAATGTTATCACATAGCGGTATGACACAGTGTGTAGGTTAACGGCATCGCCAGTTTAGTCTAGGATAGTTAACACAGTTAGCAAGAAGCAGCTTTCTCTTCCCTCTATCTGTTGAAATTGTGTTTGGCTTGGTTTAGTTCACGTATCGTATTATCTGAAGAAGGGTCTCGACCAGAAACGTCGTCCGTTCCTTCTCTCCAGAGATGCTACCTCACCCGCTGAGTTATTCCAGCATTTTGGATCTACCTTCGATTTAAACCAGCATCTCCAGTTCTTTCTTACACGTATTATGTGGTTTGATTGGATAGCAAGCAACAGTTTCCCACTGTATTTCGGTACAGATGATAGTAATATACTTAAACCTACATCTAATCAGTAATTCTGCTGAACGCGTGTAACGCGCGCACCTTCCCTCCGCCTCCTCGGGGTATCCCCTCATTCAACAGAGACAGCGTAATTGGATGTGGATCCAGCATCTGCATCTGCACTACCTCTGATGCCCAAATCCTATCTGTCCATCAAACATTGCCACTTGCATCGTCCCCAGGCAACTTCATGCCGTTGGGCAAAACACAAAGTGCTGGAGTAACTCAGCACGTCAGGCAGCATTTGTGGAAGGAATAGCTGGGCAACATGTCGGGTCGGGGCACTTCTTCAGCCTTCATGTAATTGGAGGTTCCTGCAAGTTGCGCCACTAGTTGCTTCTTTCCTTCAATTCATCTATATATTTAGATGAATTAAGATGAAAGTTTAGATGAATTAAGATTAATTACCGGCTGGTTATTTTTATTTTGGGTATAGGAAATCCTGACACAATTTAGAGGGGAAAACAGAAACCTACATTTATATTAAACGGGGGGCAATCAAAAACAGCGGTGCCGAAAAGTACCTGACCTCACCGAAAGGCAGTCCTCTGCAGGTCCTCTCTCTGGGTTGACCCAAGAAGCTGATGCAATAGCCACTGGGAAATTCCCCCTCCTCTGACGTTGAGCGCCGATACACAGAGCCACAGACTGTTCTAATGTGCTTGGGCGATCTCCAGAGTTTAGAACCTATATTCAAAGCTTCAGAGAATGGGACATAAACTTCGACGACAACGAATATCAAGCCCTTGCGGACTTTGACAACAGCTGACCAGAGAATGTCTATGCGCGAATCAGTCCACGTTTCTCCAATTATTCAGACATTCCTTTCTCAGTAATAGATCCCAATTTCTGCCGAACCATAGTATTTTTTTCCAACATGGTTGCTGAAATTCTAATTTCCCTTCCTCGTCTGATCTCACCCTTCTCCTCTAAAACTGTATTGACCATTCGACTGTGTATATCGTCTTGATGTTTCTACAAACGACATCAAGATTCTTTTATAGAGTATATTATTTTTTGAATCATCAATAAATGTGGCACGTGCTCTCTGCAAGATAAAAGGGATATTATAAACCATGAATAATGGATGATATGGACCAGCTTGGACAAACTAGGGGTTGAGAAAATCCTAACTAAAGCTTCCTCTTTCTGCATTCTCTGCCCCAGAATAATGGGCCGTGGAATGTGGTGCAGGAGAATGCTGTCCAGCATGTGAGCACCAGTGAAAGGGTCCAGGAGGAGGTTTACAAGAATTATCCCAGGAATGAGGAGGTTAACCTATGATGTGCATTTATCGGCACTGGTCCTTTAGAAGAATGAGGAGAGATCTCATTGAAACATACTGAATAGTGAAAGGCTTGGATAGAGTGGATGTGGGGAGGATGTTTCCACTAGTGGGAGAGTCTAGGACCAGAGCTCATAGCATCAGAATTAAAGGCCGCCCATTCAGGAAGGAGATGAGAAGTTTCTTTAGTCAGAGGGTGGTGAATCTGTGGAATTCATTGCGATAGGAGGCTGTGTAGGTCAAGCCGGTGGAAATTGGTAAGGCGGAGATAGATTATTGATTAGTACAGGTGTCAGATATCATGGTGGGTGGGGGGGGGGGGGCAGGAGAATGGGGGTGAGGAGGGAGATATAGATCAACCATTATTAAATGGCGGAGTAGACTTGATGGGCCGAATGATCTAATTTTACTCCTGCACACGATCTCTTGACCAAATCGATGTTTCCATTCTAGTGACACAGACGAGGGAAATTAAGAGGTCAGATGCTGATTTTCAGATGGAAATTTACCAATGGAAGAGCAATGGTGAGTGTGATGATGCAACCTAATGGATCCAGCTGCACCAGTCCCACCTACCTGCATTTGCCTCATTTCCCTCGAAATCCTGTCCTATCCACGTACCTGTCAAACTGTTTCTTAAACGTCGGGAAAGCCCCGGCCTCAATTACATCCTCGTTTTAAAACGTTTCCTCTGGCCTTAAACTCGTCCACTTTATCCAAGCTCTTTATGAATATATAGGCCCCTACAGTCATTTCCCAGACTCCTACACTACTACTGCCTATTATGCCTCTTGGCATGCAGGGCAGCAACGAAGGTCCTCCACTCAGCAGTGTTGATTCCTTCAGTAGCTGTGTCAGTAACATATTTGTTTTACGAGACAGGTTTTTTAGCCCTGTGCTCAACCTCCAACATGGAGGACCAGTGGATCGCTCTTCGTCTCGCCTCTACCCTTCGACCTGTCCAGCATGGGAGACCCTAAGAGGAGACGAATCTCCCACTGGCGTAGCTCTAGGGGTCACTGAGACACACAAGCTCCCCGACCACGACAAGGTTGCAATCCTACACTGCAGACCAAAGAAAATCCAGCCTATCCAACTTCTCCGGATAGGTCGAACCATTCATATCTGGTAACATCTTCGCAAATATTTACGATTCATTTACAGTTTTATGACATTCTCCCTAAGCCGGGATGACCAGACTGTACACATTGTCCGAACTGTCCGAATGTGGCTTTACCAACGTTTTGTGTGGTTGTAACATTACGCCATAACTCCTGAACCCAATACCCTAACCACTCAAGGCAAGAAACACCAAACGCCTTGTTCAACATCCCTGTCCAATGGAGTGAAATTACGTACATGCACCTGAGGACCCCGTTTTAAAAACTCCCCAGGGCGCTAATGTTTACTGTGTTGGCCATGTCCTGTTTAGCTTTACGAAACCACAGCACCGCAGAGCTTTGTGAAATAATCTCCATCGCTCTTCCCTCGGCCCATTGGTGCAGTGGGCCCACATCCTGTTGTAATCATAGATAACTTTGCTCACTGCACTGTTCACTATACCATCAATTACACAGTGTCGTTAGCAAAGCTAACAATCGTGCTAGGTACTATGTAAATGTGGGGCGACACAGTGACCAGCTGAAACAGCTGCGGCCTCGCAGTTGCACAGCCCCGGGTTGGACCCTGTCCTTGGACGCTGTCTATAGGGAGTTTGCAGCTTGTCCCTGTGACCGCATGGGTTTCGTTGGGTGCTCAAATTTCCTCCCACATCCCAAAGAAATGCGGGAATAGAGGTTAGTTTGCCTCTGCACACTGCTGCTAGTGCAGGGAGTGGATGAGGAAGTGGGATACCATAGAACTAGTGTGAATGGGTGATCAATGGCCGGCTTTAACTCGGTGGGTAGAAGGGCCTGCTTCCACGTTGTTTTTCTACATAATAAAAATAAATATCCAAAAGCAGCAGTGCACCCAATATGGATCTGGGTTGTATTCATCCTATTAGAAGCTTCGTCCAAATATCAACCCTCTATCATCACCCGCAATATCACACTTTCAACCCAACTTTGCAGCCAAGTATTTAACTCGCCTTGCAGCCCATGTCCTCTCGCTTTTTAGACGAGGAGAGCAGGACATTGTTGATCCCGCCCAGCTCCCCGGGCTCTGGGCACTTAATTTGGGGTGAGCATTCAATTTCTCCCCTCACTTCCCCTGACTTTCAAAAGAGTGGAACGATTTCCCTAAGGTGCCAGCCATCCCGGGAGAGGTGGGCAGTAGGTGAGGGGGTGGAGAGCATTATTTTGTGGAGAACAGGTGCGGGAATTGCAGTGGCATAGATCTCCTTGAGTTTGATGGTCCGTTTCAACCCGTTATGAAATCGTTATGGGGATAGAAACATAGAAACATAGAAAATAGGTGCAGGAGTAGGCCATTCGGCCCTTCGAGCCTGCAGCGCCATTCGATATGATCACGGCTGATCATCCAATTCAGTATCCCATCCATGCCTTCTCTCCATACCCCCTGATCCCTTTAGCCACAAGGGCCACATCTAACTCCCTATTAAATATAACCAATGAACTGGCCTCAACTACCTTCTGTGGCAGAGAATTCCAAAGATTCACCACTCTGTTATAAAAATGATTTTCTCATCTCGGTCCTAAAATACTTCCCTCTTATCCTTAAACCGTGACCCCTAGTTCTGGACTTCCCCAACATCGGGAATAATCTTCCTGCATTTGGCCTGTCCAACCCCTTAAGAATTTTGTAAGATTCTATAAGATCCCCCCTCAAACTTCGGAATTCTAGCGTGTACAAGCCGAGTCTATCCAGACTTTCTTCATATGAAAGTCCTGCCATCCCAGGAATCAGTCTGGTGAACCTTCTCTGTACGGAAGAATGTATTTCCTCAGATTAGGAGACCAATCTGAGGGGTGCTTGGAGACAACGCCCACAGTCCCAGGCAACTGGCTAATAAGTATCAGGAATGATCAGGCAGAATATCATGAAGAAACGCTTGGAATGAACCACACTGCTCGCTGAGCGCCGATCAGATCAATTTAATGTCAATCCACCTCGTCCAAGATATGCCCTCCTCTGTCTGCGCAGTCTCCTGTTCCCTTTTCCGACTTACCCAGGTCCTGCTTGAATGCACCATTCAACCTGAATCCACTGCTACCCAATATTACAAACACGAACATTTCGCGGCACAAAAAGAAATTGCACTCATGTGACTTAATACGTTTCCTTACCTGAATGTTTCATATCTGCCGCCGTTAGTTTAGTTTAGTTAGCGAATGTGTGATTATGTTCCATTCTGTTTGTAGTTTGTTTGTAGGGTTTTTTTACACAATCCGCGAGCATTGCCACTTTTCATTTCACTGCACATCTCGTGTAAACTTGAATAAACTTGACTTGACTTAAGTTTAGTTAGTTTAACTTAGTTTAGTTTAGTTTCGTTTAGTTTAGTTTAGTTTAGTTTAGTTTAGTTTAGTTTAGTTTAGTTTAGTTTAGAAAAACAGTGTTTGTATTTTTTCTATCCATATGACCGGGGAGCTTATTGTTCACTAACTACATATTAATAATTCCCTGCAAACTTAATATGTGATATTTAATGGCAGGATTTTCGGCGGAGGAGGAGTTTTATTGAGAAAAGGGATCCGCATGATCTAAACTGTTGTCTCTCTCCAGTTACAGGAACCTTTGAGAATGCAGCCAGCTCACTCTCCGATCTTCAAGCTGAGATTTCACTGCTGAGGGCGAGTAAGTATGGCGATCACTAGAGGGACAGCTCGTCTAGCATGAATCATTCGCAATATGAATGGTTTAGTTTAGATTAGATTCGCTTAGTTTAGTTTAGTTTATTGTCACGTATAGCAAGGTGCAGTGAAATAGCTTTTGTTGCGTTCTAACCAGTCAGCGTAAAGACAACACATGATAGAATCGAGGCATCCGCAGTGTACATATATATGATACAGGGAATAGCGTTTAGCTCAAGATAAAATCTAGTAAAGTCCGATTAAAAAATGTCCGAGGGTCTCCAATGAGGTGGGCAGTAGGTCAGGGCCGCTCTCTAGTTATTGTTAGGATGGTTCAGTTACCTGCTTATAGCTGAGAAGAAACACTCCCTAAAGCTAGAGGTGCGCGTTTTCACATTCCTGTACCTCTTGTCCGATGGTGACGGGAGAAGAAGGAGTAACCGGGGAGAGACTGGTCCTTGATTATGCTGCTGGCCTTGCCGAACCAACGAGAAGTGTAGATGGAGTCATAGAAACATAGAAACATAGAAATGGAAGGGAGGTCTGGGCTGCGTCCACCATCGTGTGTCCGCAGGGGGAACCGAAGGGTGGTTTAGGTTAAAGGAAACAGAGATCGGACGGTGTGTGGCCAGTGATGAGTTGTGTTTCAAGGAAAAATATGTTTAGAATGTTTTTTTTCTGCGTGTGGACCCCGATGCTGTTCAGTCGTCACTGGCGTGTGGGGGCTTAATCGGCAGTATGAAACAATATATAAGCATATTCCATGTGCAAAATCTGAGTGAGCAGTGAGAATTGCGAGACGTGTGTGTCGTGGCCCAGTGTTTCTGATTTGAGTTTAAATGTCTTCACAGGTGCGTCCATTTTCCACGCTTTCGACCAATGGAGATTCTTCAATCAACGACTTTATTACTTCTCATCAAATGACTGGACATGGGATGAAGCTCAAAAATACTGTGTCGCGAGAAACTCTGAATTCGCGATCATTAACAGTAACGAGGAACAGGTAAGAACCATTTGATGATTACGTTCGCCTACATCTGGATAGGAAAGGTTTAAAGGAATACTCGACCCAGTGCAGACCCGTTGGGTCTGTTCCCGCAACGCAAGGAGGGGGGGGGGGGGGGGGGGGGGGGGGGGGGGGGGGGAGGCCTGACGTCATCGCGCAACTCCACGCGTTAGGCGTACGCCGTCAAGACGCTGCGTACGACGTCAATGCGCCTGCACAGAGGACGGCGAAAAGCAGCGGGGGAACAGCCGACCTTTGGCTTGGGCCAACGTGACAGCGCTGGGCCTGGGGGGGGGGGGGGAGGGGGGATGATAGCTGGGCGGCAGCAGCCGCTGGGATAAATGTCGGCGTTTTTGGAGGAGAGCCTGGCGGCAGCAGCCGTTATGGTGGCTGGCCAGCAGGAGGCGAAAAAAATGAGTGAGTGGTGGGTGGTGGTGGGGGGGGGGGGGGGGGGGGGGGGGGGTGGGGGGGGGGGGGGGTACATGTGTACATAAAAACGACGACATTTAATGAGGAGTGGATTTGCGAATGTAAAAGTGAAATGGCTAGCAAAATGGAAAATAACTCGGTGTTTTTGCGTGTGGTTTTGGCGGACCAACGAATCAATGGCCGAAAATCTAATCTGAAAATCTAATCTGACACACACCCACAAACAAACAAACACACACACACTCAGTTTTAAAAGTATATAGATAGATGGGTCAATACTGGGGAAATCAGCCCAGCCTAGAAGGGCGTCTCGGTCGGCATGGACACATTTGACCCAAGTGCCCGTTTCCGTGCTGTATGCTCCTGTGACACTTCGACTCTAGCATTTCTGTCTCACTGAGTCATATCAGTTCATTCTGTCCGACAAATAACGAGAAGAAATTTGCAGTCGGGGAACGAAGGGTTGTGGAGAGCGAACGGGGAGGAGGTAACTGAACAGGTGGGGGTATTGGAGAATGGAGACGGGCAATAGACAATAAACAATTGACAATAGGTGCAGGAGCAGGCCATTTGGCCCTTCGAGCCAGCACCGCCATTCAATGTGATCATGCCTGATCATCCCCAATCAGTAACCCAGTTCCTGCCTTCTCCACATATCCCTTGATAGGGCTATTTTTAAGAGCCCTATCTAGCTCTCTCATGAAAGCATCAAGAGAACTTGCCTCCGTTGCCCGTTCCTCGTTCTCCGACCAGTCTGACTCTCCCCGATTACATTTTATTCCATTTACTTCGTTGTCGCCTTCTCCCAGCTGACAATGATCTCCGACATTTTCGTTGTTCTGCATCTCTTTTGATGTCTCATTTTTACACCTCACTCTCCCTTATCTCTGCGTCTTCCTCTCCCCTGACTCTCAGTCTGAAGAATGGTCTCGACCCGAAACATCACCCATTCCGACTGTCCAGAGATGCTGCCTGTCCCGCTGGGTGACTCCAGCATTTTGTGTCTATCTTCGGTGTAAACCAGCAACTGCATTTCCTTAGATAGACACAAAATGCTGGTGTAACTCAGCGGGACAGGCGGCATCTCTGTAAGAAGGAATGGGTGATGTTTCGGGTCGAGACCATTCTTCAGACTGATGAATTCTTCAGCCGGTGCTTCCTACACAGATTAACTTTTACGCCGTCTGAGGCACGAAATCTCTTTGTATGTAATATTCAAATATCCTCAAAATGGGGAGTAAATGTTGAATCAATTTAACTTACCACAGTGAGTAGGAGGATGTGAAAAGTCAATATCTCCCAGCATTACATTCTGTCAACAACGTCAGCAGTTGAATAAATGTGGAGGAAAGGGGGGGGGGGGTTTAATCTACGGGCGAAGAGCCAACAGGGGTTGGGAAAACGGCAGGTGATCAACAACAGGCCCGATCTCCGATACGAAGACGGCAGAAAACCCCCACCTTACTTATTCCTTCATTGCTCCTCACCTCCGACAAGGATGGTGGAATAAGAGAGAACGTTGGAGAATAAAGCAGTTACGTGAAGGGTTAAGAGTGGAGGAGTGGGAGTGGGAGCGATCTGGTCAGTCTGTGATTTATACCTTCATGATGGAGGATTTCTGATGGATTAGACACTGGGAACAGTCTATGGTAATTCCATGTAATTTCATATAACCGGACATCCAAATCTGCCAATGTACCGGTGGAATACAGGTGGGTGTCACATTGATGGCGCAAATACACCTTTGTCCGTGTCACTAACGCGATGACATCTGTTCACGTGGGCTACTGTTATTTATCGGGCAGGGTTATATCCGGAGTAACACAAATGTGGACACTTGGATAGGACTCCATGACTCTGCTGTCGAAGTAAACTGGCGCTGGGTAGACGGCACGGATTACGACACAAATGTCAAGTGAGTGGCGCTTTGAATCCCACGGTGAGGTACTTGCACTCGTGGTCCTTCAGGTCTGCTTGTATCTTATTTTTATTTCAGAATAATGTGCAGTATTTACAAGGTTGCCCTGCGCCGCTGACCCTCAGTTTCCAAGAAATTCCATATTTTTGTTCCGGAGAGAAAATTTACATGAAGTGTTGGAGTAACTCAGCAGGCCGGGCTGTATCTCTGGAGATCATGGATAGGTGACGTTTCGGGTCGAGATCCTACTTTTGACAGAAGAAGAAGAGTTCCCAAAATTTCCAAAGTTTGGACATTAGGAACAGAGTGGAAATGTAAGGTTAGCGGGAGGGCAACACGAGAAATACTGCACAAAACATTAAGGCCGGTACGGAGGCTCAGCGGTTGAGATACAACGACAGATATCCAGTTTCGATCCTAACTACGGGTGCTGTCTGTAGGGAATTTGAACGTTCTCCCCGTGACCTGCGTGGGTGTTCCCGGGTTCTCCGGTTTACTCCCACACTCCCGTACAGTGTTAAGTAGGCTAATTGGCTTGGTAAAATTGTAAATTGTCCCTCGTGTGTGTATATAGTGTTAATGTGTGTTAAGGTCGAAAGGGCTTTTGTCACATTGACCTCCATGAGTCAGAGTATTGAGTTTTGACGTTGGGAGATCGTGTTATAAGGTTATATGTCAAAGGTGATGGGAGCAGAATTAGGCCATTCCGCTCATCAAGTATATACCACCATTCAATCATGGCCGATCTATCGTTCCCTCCTAACCCCATTCTCCTGCCTTCTCCTGGACAAGCTAGATGCAGGAAAAATGTTCCTAATGTTGGGCGAGTCCAGAACCAGGAGCCACAGTCTTCGAATAAAAGGGAGGTAATTTAAGACTGAGGTGAGAAAAAAAATTTTTTACCCAGAGAGTTGTGAATTTATGAAATTCCCTGCCACAGAGGGCAGTGGAGGCCAAGTCATTGTAAGGATTTAAGATAGTTAGATTGAGCTGTAGGGGCCAGTGGAGGCAAAGGATATGGGGAGAAGGCAGGCACGGGTTATTAATAGGGGACGATCAGCCATGATCACAATGAATGGCGGTGCTGGCTCGAAGGACCGAATGGCCTCCTCCTGCACCTATTTTCTATATTTTTATGTAACAATCTGCCAGAGGAGGTAGTTGAGATAGGGACTTTCTAATATGTTTTAAAAACAGTTAGACCGCTACATGGACAGGACAGGTTTGCAGTAGTGTAGCTGGGACATGTTGGTCGGTGAGGGCAAGTTCGGCCGAAGTGCCCGTTTCCACTCTGTATCACTCTATGACTCAATGAACACATATTAGTCTAATGTCGGGAGCGAGAGGTAAAAGGAGACACTCCAGTGTCTTGGATCGAGATGGCAGCCGCTTCTTAAAGGAATGGTGGTCCCTGCAGAAACACTCAAAGAGTTTCCATGTTTCCGGTACTGAATAAGGTGACATTGCTCAACCCAGCCGTCTGTACAACCCACGGCAAATATTGCTATAGAACTGGTCCATTCCCCAATTATCCATTTATCTTCTTTCTCCCTCAGGTTTTGGGCGGATGGTGAACCCAATGGTCACAAGGAATTCGACGAAGACTGCGCAGTGGTCTCTAAAGATGGATCGTGGCACGATTGGCCATGTAATTCCAAGCACCCCGTCATCTGTGAAAAACTAGCGCAGTGATCTTTCCATTGGTGTTATAGAGGGGACAAAGCAGACAGTGCGTCCGGCTGTAAATGTCCCCCCGCACATGTGGATAAGGTGTGCGACCATTACCTGAGATTGGCCACTTGACTGAGTCGGCCGCGCTCTCCCTCCCTTCCTTTCCCCGCTGCACCCACTTTAAAGTCCACTGCTGAGATTCCGTTTTGCTTCATTACCATAACACGGCATTGAAAATCCCGCATGCAGAAATAGGTAGGAAGGAACTGCAGATGTCGGTTTACACCGAAGATAGACACAGAATGCTGGAGTAATTCAGCGGGACAGGCAGCATCTCTGGATAGAAGGAATAGGTGACGTTTCGGGTCGAGACCCTATTTCAGACTGAGAGTCAGGGGAGAGGGAGACACTGAGATAAGGAGGAGCACGGTGTGAACGAGAGATCAAATGGGACGATATTCAAGGAGTATGTAGAATATATCATTGTGAGCTGAGGGGAAGCTAACAACCAAGGCATACAATCAGTAAAATTGAATCAAGAGGACAGTCATGTCGAAATAGGGAATGCAGAAATGTCGGAATAAGAGTCACGATCTGAAACGTCGCCAATCCATGTCCTTCAGAGATGCTGAATGGCCCGCTGAATTACTACAGAATTACCTAATGTATAAACCGCTGATCAGCGCCATTCTCTGCCAGCGTGTCTCTGTTAATCCTAATGCTCAATAAAGGAACTTTGTTTGACTGCGTTGGTTTGGCTCAATGTTCTTCTGGTCAGTAGTCGCAGAGGTCAAGAGAGACGCTTCCTGTAACTAACATGTTCTGAGTTTCATGCACAGCGGGGTTAGTGGCTCTTCCTGAGATCATGGAGAGATGTGTAAAATGAGAGAGGGTGAAAGTCTGGGTGTGTGGAGAGCGGCGGATGTTCCTGCCTGCTCAATTGAGGCTTGGTCCCCTTTTCCAGAATGTACACGATATCAGGATTAAATTAAACATCTACCTGTATTTTATGTCTCAAAGTTACAGTCCGTTCTTTAAAGCAATTTAGGATCATACCCCCAGTAATAGGATAACACTCAAAGCGGAAACTGAATGCTTGCTCAATGCGCGCTGGATGCAACGTGGACGCACAAACCATTGTTGAACAATGACATTGTTGAAACTCGGCTTTGAGCAGGAGAGATTGGCTAGGAAAGATGGAGGGCTTTTGGTATAACCATTTCTAGGAGATAAACTAAAAGCATGGAGAGTGCAAAACAAGTTTACTTTTGTCTCGCCTGGGTGCAAATGCTTCCACGTCCACATCGAGAAAGCAGGGTTTAAAAATATCCCCGAGTTCCTCAAAATCCATATTCACAGCCGAGTTTGTCAGAAAGTAGCGGGTATTCAGAAAATGGAAGTTTATGTTTCAAAATTGCTTCACTCACGGTTTTCAGAAACAGGAAGTGTTTCCAGCTAAGAAGATGGAACATCACGACGCCCCATCAAAATATATATATTTGGTTTTTCTGCTCACGGAAGTGCAGACAATGGGGAAGAGAAACCCGGTAAACATTAGTAAACATCACATCGTTGAGCAATTTACTGATATTGAACTGTCATTCATCGAAAAACTTCAGTGCGATCATTAACAATGAAAGGGGCAACACGTAAAGTGTTGGAGGGTTTCAGCGGCCGGGTAGCATCTGAGGAAGGGATGGACGGACGACCTTTCGCGTTGGGTCACACCACAGATAGAGCCTGAGTTCGTCCAGAGTCATAGGGTTGTACTGCGTGGAAACATTCCCTTCGGCCCAACTTGCCCACACCGACCAACATGTCCCAGCTACACTAGCCCCATCTGCCTGCGTTTGGTCCATATCCCTCCAAACCTGTCCTATCCATGTACCTGTCTAACGGTTTCTTCAACGTTGGATAGTCCCAGCCTCAAGTTCCTCCTCTGGCAGATTGTTCCATACCCCCACCACCCTTTGTGTGAAAAATGTATCCCTCGGATTCCTATTAAATATTTTCCCCTTCGCCTGAAACCTAGTCCTCAGGACCTTGATTCACCTACTCTGAACAAGAGACTGTGTGCATCTATCGATCTAATCCTCTCATGATTTTATACATCTCTATAAGGCCACCTGCTGATTTGTGTTTCGCTCAAGATTACAGCATTCCAGAAAGGGACATATCTTGTAGGCTGAGAAAAAAAGTCGTCAGAAGACACGGAGCCTTCAGACAAAAATATTGCCTGTTGGAACTAACGAGTGATATACATTTGAGATGATCAAGAGCATCCCGAAACCGTCCGCTTAAGCACTTTTACAATATTAACCATATAACAATATTAACACAGCGTGTAACAACGTTGTGGGCATAGAAATACCTGAGACCGAGGGTGATTTGTCCGCATGTTGTCCGTTGTGGTGGGGGCGTCTAAGGTGCAGGTGGTGAGTTACTGGTCAGTGAAGGTCGAGAGGGAAAATTGTGTGAATGGAGCGAGGATTCTTCATTCCTTGTACCTCGACTTGCATGTGGCCATGTCCGTGCCTTAAGCAAATTGCAAAATCTCCATTATCTGCTCGGGTTAGATCTGGAATCTAAAATCACAGGGATGTCGGAAACTTACAATCGGAAGAGAAAATGTTGGAAAAGTTCAGCATGACAAGTAAGTGGGAAAGGCTTGGTTGAAATCATTAATTAACTCCACAGAATATGCAAAGAAATCAACTCGGTCGTTGGATTATGAATTATGGATACATATCAAGCGACCATGCATTGTCTTAATTCTGGATTCGTGAATGTCGCTGTGCCGCCATCCATCCATCCATCCATCCATCCATCCATCCATCCATCCATCCATCCATCCATCCATCCATCCATCCATCCATCCATCCATCCATCCATCCATCCATCCATCCATCCATCCATCCATCCATCCATCCATCCATCCATCCATCCATCCATCCATCCATCCATCCATCCATCCATCCATCCATCCATCCATCCATCCATCCATCCATCCATCCATCCATCCATCCATCCATCCATCCACCCATCCATCCATCCATCCATCCATCCATCTATCCAAAATTGTGTGAATGGAGCGAGGATTCTTCATTCCTTGTACGTCGACTTGCATGTGGCCATGTCCGTGCCTTAAGCAAATTGCAAAATCTCCATTATCTGCTCGGGTTAGATCTGGAATCTAAAATCACAGGGATGTCGGAAACTTACAATCGGAAGAGAAAATGTTGGAAAAGTTCAGCATGACAAGTAAGTGGGAAAGGCTTGGTTGAAATCATTAATTAACTCCACAGAATATGCAAAGAAATCAACTCGGTCGTTGGATTATGAATTATGGATACATATCAAGCGACCATGCATTGTCTTAATTCTGGATTCGTGAATGTCGCTGTGCCGCCATCCATCCATCCATCCATCCATCCATCCATCCATCCATCCATCCATCCATCCATCCATCCATCCATCCATCCATCCATCCATCCATCCATCCATCCATCCATCCATCCATCCATCCATCCATCCATCCATCCATCCATCCATCCATCCATCCATCCATCCATCCATCCATCCATCCATCCATCCATCCATCCATCCAAGGACATGGTTTTACATCAGCCAACTGCTTTAAGGTGGTTGCGAAGCTTCAAAGGTCGAGCTCCTGTCCCCATTTCAATGTTACTTTTCATCTGGGGTCAAACTGACAGTGAGTGTACACACTTGCACAGAGATCCGCATTAAACCCCCAGTCTGAGAACACGTCTAGGGCAGGTATCGAGGTCAGAGTAATGCCACTTGAACACAGAATCTAATAGCAGAAGTGTTTTTCCAATGCCATCAATTCCGCGAAACTGATTTGGAATTTTGCAGAATTGAGCAGAAAAGTGGAAGTGCAGCTTGAGGAACTAATTGAGCAGAAAAGTGGAAGTGCAGCTTGAGGAACTAATTGAGCTCAGAATCGTCATTTATCTGACTACTTCTTAAAAGTTGAACACAGACCAGATCTGCCAGCCGAGAACATGGAAGGAATGGACATTTATGTAAATACCACTGTGAAGAATGGAGGCGAATCTGAGCCAGGTTTCATCACTATGTATATAATATATTATAATGTTTCCAAGTTATCGTAGTTTACCAATTCAAATGAATGGGCCTGAACTAATTACACTTCATCGTAAAGAACGGGAGAGGCTAGAATTTAACTGCGCGGGGGAGGGGGGGGGGGGGGGGGATGGCAACGTGTTGAAGAATAAGAGGGATGGGGTGAGTTTTGTTAATTTTTCCCATTTCAACTTAGCTTACGGTGCGAATGATCTTTTAGTCTGCAGATAGACACAGAATGCTGGAGTAACTCAGCGGGTCAGACAGCATTTATGGAGAAAAGGGATAGATGACCTTTCACGTCGAGATCCTTCTTCAGACTTCAGCTTTTCTCTGGTGTGTAACTTACACCAACTCCACTCACTTCTCTGGTCTATGCCAGGCCTGTTTTGCGTAAAGATTAGACAAAGGAAGATACATATTTTTGTGAGTTGATAATTGTGTTGTTGACAATATCCGTCGGCTCCGTTGGCCGTCGCCAAGTTTAAACTGGGACAAGATTGGTATAATTTCCATTGGAGGAATCAATATTTTGCTTTCATTGATTAGTTTCATTTGCACTTTGCAGAACATTGGCCCCGAGGAGCAGATACTGCTCGACGAAATCTACAACCCAAGATTATCTACACTCTCCTGGGTATCTGCATCCTGGTGTCCGTTTCGTCACTTGTTCTTGCGTTGATACTGAGTAAGTTTAAACATTGACAACTGTTCTGTAATGTAAATCTAAAATTTAAAATGAAAATGGCGATAACCCTCAGTAAGTCAGGCCGTATCGCTGCACAGAGAAATATTTAATGTTTCAGATCTGAGATTATTCGTTGGGGGGGGGGAGGGGGAGGGGGGGGGCGAGGGGGGGGGGGGGAGGGGGGAGGGGGGAGGGGGGAGGGGGGAGCGGTGAAATAGAAAGAACTTCTGTGATGCGCTAGAATACAGTCGCTACTACATCGACACTTAACCACCTTTGTCTCTGTATTTTGCTGCTACATTTGCGTTTCACGGACGCTTGGGTTTCCCTACATACTCATTTTTAATTTTTAGATGCCTAGTGTCTGTAGTTGTTATATTATTAGTTTCGAAAGCGAATTGAGGAATATACGTGGATCCGCAAGCATTAATTTGAGAAGTGACATTAATTCAGTCTTGATGAGCAACGCTGGTCGTGATACAAGCTTGAGGGTGTGTGTAGTCGGTAACTCAATACCAAAGGCAATGTGGTTTATTTGAAAGCACGGGTCAATGTGCCGTTTTCTTCTCAGTTGCTCGTTATACTTTCCTTTCCGGATTTCCCATCACATAAGTGGTAGTATTCTAAGAAAAACATCCGACAGCGCGGCAGCTGCAGTATGGAACTAATTTGGAGCAGGTGAATTCGGAGAAGTGGAAAGTCCTGAACGTTTTTAATATATCCCGGAACTCTATCCCTGTTTATTGTTGCAACCAGAGATGTATCGTGGAAGGAAGAGGGAGACATGACATATCCTAACATATCCTCACTTGTGTTCGACAGAATTCCTGCAGAATCTCCCATTTCTTTCATTACCCGCCTCGAATAATGGGCATCAAGGTACTCTAGATGTTTTGGGGGCAAATTATATCGAACGTGTGATATTCAAATCTTAGTTTCTATTTCAGTGGCACAGATGGGTGAAATGAAGGGGTCAGATGCTGACTTACGGATGGAAATTTCCCAATGGAAGAGCAATGGTGAGTGTAATAATCTAATTTGACAGATCTCTGTAATGTAGACATCAAATCTCACCTTCTCTATCCCGATAGATCTGCGGATCAATGTGTCAATTGTCCCGAGTGTGTAGGGAATAATGTTGTGGCATGTCCCCCGCTTCACGTGAAATCACGTCCATACTTTGTCAGAGATATAGAGTGATGCAGCGTGGAAATAGGCACTTCGGCCCAACTTGCCCACGCCGGCCAACATGTCCCATCTACACTAGTCCCACCTGCCTGTGTTTGTTCCATATCGCCCCCAAACCTGTCCTATCCATGTATCTGTCGAACTGTTTTTTTAACGTTGGGATAGCCAGACTCTGCCTAACAACTTCCCCTCATCCGTAATCCCCATCTATCCATCCACGACTGCCAATTCCCTTAATCCTCAGTTGGTCAAATCGGAGTAATTTAGCAGGTTAGGCAGCATTTGTGGAAAAAACACCTAACTGGCATTTCGAGTCCAGAACTCTTGAAGCAGCTTCTTACCAGCTGCGCCACCTGCTGGTTTCTTGACTGAACGGCAGTCCTCTACAACTCACATCTCTCGGATAACAGCGGCCACTGGCGGCGACGATGATGCATAGCAGCTACTGGGCATTTGCTCATCATCTGATGTCCAGTCCCGGTTCACAGAGCCGCAGGTTATTCTGCTGTGCATGGCGATTTTCAAGAGTATAGATCATACTTTCAATGCTCGAGAGTGTGGGCCATACATTCTGAGGACAAGGAGTTTGATGTTCAAATGGATCCCACTTTGACTGTGTCTGTTCCATACCCCTCCGAATTTGTTGCATCAACTGACTTGTCCAGTGGTCTATTAAATGACGATATTGTAGCCGCCTCTCTCATTATTTTGGCAGCTTATTCCATGAATGAACGCACTGTGCGAAACCGTTACGCCTCGGGTCATTTTAAATCTTTCCTCTCTCACCTTAAACTTGGACTCCCTTTCACTGGACAGTGGCATTCCACGATTTATATGCCTTTTTGTGATTTTGTGGACGTGTACAAATTCACTCCCCAGTCCCCTACACCCCAGGGAATAACAGACTAGACTATTCAAACTCTTCTGATACTCAAACCCGTCAGACCGGATAACATCTTCGTAAATTTAATTTTGAACTAATTACAGTTGAATGGCATTCTCACTACGACAGGGTGACCACGATTGTACACAGTTCACTCTCCCGTGCCGCCCGTACATATAAAAACCGTAAACGTCAGGTGAACTCTGGAAGGAACGCGGAGTGACGGCGCAGGAACAGGGTCACAGAGAAAGGGGCTCCACGTAACCTAAACTTTCGCCACTCTTCAGTTACAGGAGACGTTGAGAAAGCAATGAGCTCTCTCTCCGACGTTCAGGCTGAGATCGCACTGCTGAGAGAGCGTAAGTATGGTGCTCGTCAGACGGACCGCAGGTCACGAATGTTAAATATCTAAATAGTGCAGCTCAGTTCAGTTTAGTTTAAGGTCAGGATCTGGGCAAGTTTAGCAACGCCCCCTCCCCTTCCCAACACACCCCATCCCAGATTCATAAGCAACTGAATTATCCGACCACAACTAGAGACAAGCCCTCAACTACTATCTCCGTCATTGTTGTCCCTCGGACTATCGCTGGTTCGATTGTATTCATGTGTTGTCCTTCCGCTGGCTGATTAGCACGTACGACGGCTTTTCACTCTACCCCGGTCCACTAGCAATGTTACAACATTTTGAGATTTAAAAAATCAAGTCTGCATTTTATCCCATCAGATAAAGCATAAAAATAAGTTTAATTCGACACCTAATTCACTTTCATATCTTTAGTATTAAAGAAGTTATGGCCATTTTCATACTGAAATTAGCATCTTGTTCCCTATTGCTTTTGCATTGACATAACTCAAACGCTATGAACGCGGACAGTAAAAAGCCCATAACTTTCTTAAAAAGTAAGAGCACTGAATGAAAATGTCAGTTATTATATATTAAAGCATTCTGAAATAAATATGAAACAATCTTACTTGAATGATCTGAAATTAAAGCATATAATTAGTTAGTTACCTAATTATAGCTAATTACAAAATTCAATTACTAGATGTAAACATCTATCCATTTCTTAATAAAAGGTTAACATTTTTTAATAGCCTAAGTGTCCAAATAACATTCACACAATAATTCACAATATAACATGATTTTTAAATCTCATTGTCATGAATTTATAGGCCAAATGGAAGGAATTTAGTGTTTAATTCCCGTTAATTAATGGCCATTTAAATCATGTTGCGAGTGAGATTTTGTGGAACGCGATTGTTTGGAACGTGGCGGTTGCGGTGAATGTAAACCCCATATCGGCAGGAAAAACACTGCCGGTTCGTATGGGGGCTTTGATCACATTTTTGCCGATGAAATTTTGATTTCAGTTATCCTAAGAAGCAAGTTTATATGTAAAATAAACGACTTACCTTATGTTTTGTCCCCTACGTGAGATCCGTCCCGTTGTCGGCGTTGACAGCGTTAGAAGTAGATTTTTTTAAATTTTACTCCAGCGATTAAATTGTCCAGCGGTTTTTTTTAAACTTCCGAGAACGCAAGTCGGAACGATTTTTCAGCATCAGGTAGTAGCCCGAGAAAATAGGGCAATTGCCCAACTCTCCAAATTCCAAACTCCCAAGGCAGAGGGAGAGTAAGTATGGTGATCATTGAAATGAGAAGATGATTCAGAAATCAGAGGTGCAAAGTGACTTGGGACTTGGGAGTGCTTGTGCAGGATTCCCAAAAGATTAATTTTCACGTTAAATCGGTAGTAAAGAAGGCAATCACAATGTTGGCATTAATTTCGACGGGACTAGAATATAAAAACAAGGATGTAATCCAGAGGCTTTGAAAGGCGCAGGTCAAGCCACATTTGGAATATTCTGAGGAGTTTTGAGCTCTGTGCCTGAGGAAGGATATGTTAGCATTGGAGTCATTGAAATATTCCCGTCTGAAGCGGACTCCTCTGACATTTACCTCAATGTCTTCACAGATGGGTTTTCTTGTCCCGAGCAATGGACCAAGTTCAAGCAAAGTTGTTATGACTTTTCCTCAAGCACCTACACCTGGGTGGGGGCCCAAAGATACTGTGCATCATCCGACGCCCATCTTGTTGTCATTAACAATGCTGATGAACAGGTAGGAGTTTGTCTGTGATCACACATGCAGACAACGTTCCCTGCTAAGTGATAGTTTCGATCCACTACGAAGCGCGTTGCTATTCCCACTAGAAATTAAAGTAATGTTTGACCCGGACAGTTTGCGTTCACACGCGGGATGGTCTGAGCGCAATCACACACCACTTGCGTTTTCATGGAAACATCACCCGTTTCCTTGTATCGCATGAAATAGCGGCAGATATCTGGATCTGGATCTGGATCTGGGTGTAATACGCTGAAAAGCTATAGGTGGATCATCACTGAGCACTATGATGGAGAAGCCTTTGGAGTTGCATCTTTGTATGTGTTGATGTTTTGGAGATCTCTGATGCTGGCTGGAAGGGTATTCCAATCCCTTGCTGTCTTGAAGCAAAACGAGTTAGAAAGTGCTAATGAAGAGCCGTGCGGAATGATATAATGTCCAGGTTGCTAGCTTCTGGTTGACATGCCTATGGGTGCTTGGATTAACAGGATGTGTTCCTCCATCTTTACATCAATGGTGGTATTCTTGATCTTGTGGGATGTTGTCAGTCTGATGAGCTTGCGTCGAGTAGTAGGTGGATGAAGTTTAAGGTCCTTTATCATGCTGGAGACTGTGCTCTGCCACTTGTAGTTGTTAGATATGAACCTTGCTGTCCTGTATTGCTGGTATTCAAAGCACCAGGCTGAGCAACAAGGCCCCAGTAGCAGGGGTTTGGTGGGGGTGGGTATTGTGTGTGTGGTTGTTCGAGACCGGTTGTGGGCCGTGTTCTACGAGTTAACCTCCAAATGCAGAAAGAGCATTCCGAAGTCCTACCTGATATTTAGGGCATCAGTTTTGTGACCAGGACATGTAAGCAGAAAAATGGAAAATACATATCCCTCTCACCCTATATCTGCGTATCATTTCTCTAGTTGTTAATAAATAAACGAGCGTTATAGAGCAGGATAATTAGTACACGGGGTTGTACATACAAGTAATGCAGTGCTGTCATCAGCTATTGTTTCCACATAAACTGAAATCCTTTCATTTCCATGACAGAATTTTTTTGAGCAAAATTATCATGTCCAACGGTGGATTGGCCTGAGTGATTCGGCCTCTGAAGGTGACTGGCGCTGGGTAGATGGAACCGATTATACTTCCTCTGTAACGTGAGTTGCTCTCCGGTTGCACGTTGTGTTCAGTATCTGTGGTGTTGGATGTTAAAGAGAAAACACAATACTGTGTCAAAACCTTATAATCTACCTGGTGGCCGACAACCCAATGGCATGAACAATGAATTTCTAATTTCAGATGACTCTTAGGATTGCGAAGGAAAATCTCTCTTGTTGCATTAGAAGTGAACCCTCATTGACAATGCCCCTTCTTAGGAAAATGTAAAACTTCACCTTTCACTGTATAGACTGTCAGATGAGACACCGATCCACCCATGCCATGCTTGTATCTCCTTAACATTCCTTCCCGATTCTCAGCACAGCTCATCCTTTTGTGCTGATCTTTAGTCAGGGGGTTTAGGAATCTAGGAAATTATTTGCCACAGAAGGCTGTGGAGACCAAGCCAATGGACATTTTTAAGGCACAAATGGATAGATTATTGATTAGTACAGTGTCAGAGGTCAATGGGAGAAGGCACGAGAATGGAGCTAAGAGGGAGAGATAGATCAGCCATGATTGAATGCCAGAGTAGACTTGATGGGCCAAATGGACACATTCTACTCATATTCCTAATGAGCTTGTGATCAAAGGCAGTGAAGGACAATCTCTCAATTTCCGGGGGCTAATCCATCCACAATAATTCTCATGGAGCACGACTCCACACATGATAAAATAGACGTCATGGGAGGCAGTCCATTGACTATTCATCATCGTTAATTTCCCCACCAGGTATGCACTGTGGCACCACCCACACAACAAACCACATTGACCTCCAAGGCGCATGACAATAGCAACTCCCAAAGCCTCGTCCTCTTTCGCCAAAACGGATAGTAAGAGGATAGGATTCCCACTAATTCCCTTATTCCTTAAAAAATACATGTTGGAGTAACTCAGCAGGCCGGGCGGTATCTCTGGAGATCATGGATAGGCCACGTTTCGGGTCGAGATGCTACTTCTGATAGAAGCAGTAGGAGAGTTCCCAAAATTCCCTAAGTTTGGACATTAGGAATAGAGTGGAAACGGATGGTTATCGGGAGGGTAACACCAGAAACACTGCACAAAACTTTAAGGGCGGCTCCGAGGCGCAGCAACAGAGGTACAACGACAGATATCCCAGGTTCGGGTGCTGTCTGCAGGGAATTTATTCGTTCTCCCCGTGACCTGCGTGGGTGTTCCCGGGTTCTCTGGTTTCCTGCCACACTCCAGTACAGTGTTGTAGACTGATTGGCTTGGTAAAATTATTGATCTATCTCTCCCTCCTAACCCCATTCTCCTGCCTTCTCCCCATAACCCCTGACACCCGTACTAATCAAGAATCTATCCCTTCCTTAAAAAATTCCATTGACGGGCTCCACAGCCTTCTGTGGCAAATAATTCTGCAGATTCACCACCATCTGACTAAATACATTCTTAAGGAATGTCCTTTAATTCCGAGGCTAGGGCCTCTAGTCCTAGACTCTCCCATGAATGGAATCATCCTCTCCACATCTATCCATTATTCGGTAAGTTTCAATAAGGTCCCTCCTCATCCTTCAAAACAGCAGCGAGTACAGGCCCAGTGCCGTCAAACGCTCATCATATGTTGCAGTTGTATAAGACGTTGGTGAGGCCGCATTTAGAGTGTTGTGTTCAGTTCTGGGCACCATGTTGGAGTAACTCAGCAGGCCGGGCAGTATATCTTGAGATAGATGTTGTCAAACTGGAGAGTGTACGGAGAAGATTTACGAGAATGTTGCCAGGACTGGCGGGTCTGAGCTATGGGGAGAGGTTGAGTAGTCTGGGACTCTATTCCTTGGAGCGGAGGAGGATGAGGGGTGACTTTATAAAAGTGTATAAAATCATGAAAGGAATGGATCTGTATACGGATGGAGTCTCTTGACCAGAGTTGGGGAATCGAGCACCAGAGGACATATGTTTAAGGTGAAGGGGAAAAGATTTAATAGGATCTGAGGGGTAAATTGTTCACACCAATAGTGGTGGATGTAAGGAACAATCTGCCAGAGGACGTAGTTGAGACAGGGACTTCCTAATATAAAAAAGACAGTTAGACAGGTACTTGGACGGGACAGGTTTAGAGAGATATGGACCACACGCGGGAAGTTGGGAGTAGTGTAGATGGGACATGTTGGTCGGTGAGGGTAAGTTAGGCCGAAGTGCCCGTTTCCACTCTGTATCACTCTATGACTCAATGAACACCTATTAGTCGAATGTCGGGAGCGAGAGGTAAAAGGAGACACGCCAGTGTCTTTGAGCGAGATGGCAGCCGCTTCATAAAGGAATGGTGGTCCCTGCAGAAACACTCAAAGAGTTTCCATGTTTCCGATACTGAATAAGGTGACATTGCCTGTATTAAGCGCTCAACCCAGCCGTCTGTACAACCCACGGCAAAGATTGCTACAGAACTGGACCAGTCCTCAATTATCCAACGGCCCATTCATTTATCTTCTTCCTCCCTCAGGTTTTGGGCGCATGGTGAACCCAATGGTAACAAGGACTACGACGAAGACTGCGCAGTGGTCTCTAAAGATGGATCGTGGCGCGATTGGCCATGTAATTCCAAGCACTCCGTCATCTGTGAAAAACCAGCGCAGTGATCTTTCCATTGGTGTTATAGAGGGGACAAAGCGGACAGTGCGTCCGGCTGTAAATGTTCCCCCGCACATCTGTATCAGGTGTGCGACCATTACCTGAGATTGGCCACTTGACTGAGTCGGCCGCGCTCTCCCTCCCTTCCTTTCCCCGCTGCACCCACTTTAAAGCCCACTGCTGAGATTCCGTTTTGCTTCATTATCATAACACGGCATTGAAAATCCCGCATGCAGAAATATGTAGGCAGGAACTGCAGATGTCGGTTTACACCGAAGATAGACACGGAATGCTGGAGTAACTCAGCGGGACAGGCAGCATCTCCGGATAGAAGGAATGGGTGACGTTTCGGGTCGAGACCCTACTTCAGACTGAGAGTTAGGGGAGAGGTAGACACGGAGATAAGGAAGTGTAAGGTGTGAACGAGAGATCAAAGGGGACGATGGCCAAGGAGAATGTAGGATAGATCATTGTTAGCTGAAGGGAAGGTGACAACCAAGGCGTACAATCAGTAAAATGGAATCAAGAGGACAGTCATGTCGGAATAAGGAATGCAGAAATGTCGGAATAAGAGTCACGACCCGAAACGTCGCCAATCCATGTCCTTCAGAAATGCTGCATGGCCCGCTGAATTACTACTAAATTACCTAATGGACCAGTTGTCAGCGTTCCACTCGCATTTATGATGGTCACTTCCTTCATCCCGCCGCTTGTCTGTGCAAAGCTCAATTAAATATGTTATTCGGCGGGCAGCAACTTTAACTGGGCTTTTATGAGTGAACATGCTTCATTTTCTGTCACCGACACGGTAGCAAGTTGAAAACAATGCGCTCACACAATCTCTAACATAAGCCACACCTCTGAAAGGATCAGCGCATCTCCAAAGTCTTCCCACACACGCACAACATCTTGGTCCTTAACCCTACAGTCGCAGTAGTCATTCCCTCCCGACCCCCACTGTCCCAGGTGTTCAGGAGACACCGGGGCCTTGGGGACCGTGAAATGAACGGTCCTCTCATCTGAGGAGTCTGTAGATTGTATAAACCGCTGATAAGCGCCATTCTCGGCCGGCGTGTCTCTGTTAATCCTAATGCTCAATAAAGGAACTTTGTTTGACTGCGTGTGTTTGGCTCAACGTTCTTCTGGTCAGTAATCGCATAGGTCAAGAGAGACGCTTCCTGTAACTAACATGTTCTGCGTTTCTATTTATATTTTATTTTTATTAGAAGTACAACAATATGATACCATAGGTAGCTACTATATATTGCCATGTTACAATTCGTGTACAGCTTCTTATTGTTTTTATTTTAACAATAAAAAGGAGGCAGAAAAAGAATAGGAAAGAAATAGAAAAGTGTGTGATATCAGGAAGTGAGAAAAGGAAAATGTGAAAATGAAGAAAATGAAGAGAAAAGAAGCAGTGGTAGAAAGCAGAAGAATAAAGGAGAGATAGCTATTTGTTATTCTTGAATACCATTCACCCAGTCCTGAAATGGATCGTTTCTACGTTTGTAATTTTTTCAGGAAGTCACGGATCTGAAGATAGTTAAAGTATTGGTTATTTTTCAGCTTGTAATTTGATTGTAATTGTTGAAATGATAACACGTTTCCCATTTCGTACATATCACCAATCCGTTTAATTCCCAGTTTTTCCCATTGGTTATATGTTTTATCAGTAAAAGATGGTTTAAATGCTGGATTATTAACTAATGGAGTTAAAAGTGATACATTTATTAATTTTAGAGTTAATTTTATTTGTTTCCAAATTCGTATTGTATTATGGATGATTGGGTTCTTCATGTATATTGTGTTGTTCATTTTTATCGGGGAGAAGAGGATCGCTCCTATATTAAAAGGAGAACAGTCCTCTTTCTCCATTTTTATCCATTCTGACCATTGGGCAGAACTGTCCAACCAATAGATTATATTTTTCATATGCACTGCCCAGTCGTAGTACAAAAGGTTCGGGAGTGAAAGTCCCCCAGCCTCTTTTGGTTTACACAAATGTTTTCTTTGGATTCTATGAGATTTAAGGTCCCAAATGAAAATTGTAATATTAGATTCTAGCTTTTTAAAGAAGTTTTTTGGTATGTATAATGGTATTAATTGGAATAGGTTTAATATTTGTGGTAAAAAAATAATTTTTATAGCGTTTATTCTGCCTATTAAGGACAACGGCAATGTTTTCCAGAATTTAATCTGTGCATTCAGTTTAGTTAATAACGGCATGAAATTAGCATTAAATAATGATTTATATTTTCTAGTAATTTGGATACCCAAGTATTTAAATTTTTCTGTTGCGATTTTAAAGGGAAATGTTAATAAATGTGTCGATTCTTGAGGTTTTAACGTCATCATTTCACTTTTATTCCAGTTTATTCTATAACCTGAAATAGATCAAAATTCCTCTATTAAGTATAATAAATTTGGTAAACTAGTTTGCGATTTTGTGATGTATAAAAGTATATCGGCTCCGTAAAGTGAGATTTTATTATTTGAATCTTTGGTATTGTATCCCCCAATATTCGGATGAGTTCTTATGGTTTCTGCTAAGGGCTCTATCACAAGGGAAAATAGCAGGGGTGATAGTGCACATCCCTGTCTATTGCCCCTTGATAATTGGAATTTTGAAGATAATGTGGTGCGTGGGTCTCGAAAGGAGGCACGAAGTCCAGTGTTTTGAGAAGCACCTTTATTATATTCCTCCCGGTTGTAGGGAAGACGAAACTAGAGGAAGATGGCACCCAAACCCCTGCCTTTTAAACCCTCCGGCTGAGGGCCGCCTCCGGACTGCACCACTCCTGTGCCGAGGGGTTCGGCAGTACGATGGCACGACCCTTAGGAGCCGCCACAGGACCCCCCCCCCCCAGAACCAGAGGCACAAAACGCACCGGCGGGCGCACGACCCGGCCGGCCCGCGTGCGGAAGTCAGCAGATCCCGGGGCTTGCGGGGGCGTAGGTGGAGGGACAGGTCGAGGGACCGGCGGAAGGACAGATGGAGTGACAGGTGGAGGGAGTCGTGAGGGGGGGGGGGCGCCCTCGGGGCCGAGGTTGGGCAACCAGCACCGGCTGGTCAATGTCCAGGTGCGCCGGCTTCAAACGGTCAATCGACACGGCCTCCGGCCGGCCCGCCATGTCCAGGACAAAAGTCGACTGCCCGTGTTTCAGCACCCGGAACGGGCCCTCGTATGGCCTCTGGAGTGGCGTCCGGTAGGCATCACGGCGCAGGAAAACATACGGGCAGTCCGTGAGGGCCAATGGCACGTGTGGGCGAAATGTCCCATGACGGGACATCGGGACGGGTGCGAGCCTGCCAACTCGCTCGCGAAGGCGTTGAAGGGTGGAGGAGGGCGTTCCCTGCTGCTCCGGCGCCCACGGCACGAACTCCCCGGGCACTGTGAATGGCGACCCGTACACGAGCTCCGCCGATGATGAGGCAAGTCCTCTTTGGGAAGCGGTCCGGATGCCCAGCATGACCCACGGCAACTCGTCCATCCAGGTCTGGGCCGGAGAGTCGTGCCTTCAATGTCCACCTTTAGCTGCCGGTGGAACCTCTCCACCAGACCGTTAGCGTGCGGGTGGTAAGCCGTGGTGTGGTGCTAGCCGCACACCCAGCAAGCGAGCCATGGCTGACCACAGCTCGGAGGTGAACCACATCTATCCGCTACGTCGAGGGGAAAGAGAACCGGATGGCCGACGCATTGTCCCGCCCCGCTATAAACGCCGTGTTCGAGGTGGCGCCCCGAATGGACTATTCTGCTCTGGCGGCGGCACAGCTCACGGACGATGAGGTGCCCGCCTAACGGACTGCCATCTCCGGCCTCCGCCTTGAGGATGTCCCTCTCGGTCCTGGGGAGTGACAATCCTGTGCGATGTGTCGTCCGGTCAGCCGCGCCCCATCGTCCCTGCCACCTGGCGCCGGAGTGTGTTCGAGGTGATTCCACGGACTGGCTCACCCATCATACGGGCGACAACGGCACTGGTGGGCAGCTCGTTTCATGTGGCACGGTCTGCGCAAGCAGGTTGCCCTATTGGCTCGCACCTGCATTCCGTGCCAGACGGCAAAAATCCAGCGCCATGTCCGCGCACCTCTCCAGGAGTTTGGTCTACCTCACCGGCGATTCGACCATCTCCACGTGGACATTGTGGGGCCTCTTCCGCCGTCCAGGGGCATCGCCCACGTCGGGGTCACAATGTGGTGCGTGGGTCTCGAAAGGAGGCACGAAGTCCAGTGTTTTGAGAAGCACCTTTATTATATTCCTCCCGGTTGTAGGAAGACGAAACGAGAGGAAGATGGCACCCAAACCCCTGCCTTTTAAACCCTCCGGATGAGGGCCGCCTCCGGACTGCACCACTCCTGTGCCGAGGGGTTCGGCAGTATGATGGCACGGACCCTTAGGAGCCGCCACTATAACATATTATTGGTTAGTATTCTTGCCGTCGGCTTGTCATATAATAATTTTACCCATAGAATGAAATTCTCTCCGATGTTAATTTTTTGCAGTACTTTTACAAATGGTACCATTTTACTTGAATCAAATGCTTCTCTGCGTCCAGAGAAACAATTGATACATCTTCTTCTATTTATGTGAATACATTATATAAACAAGCGTCTCAGATTTATATGAGTATCTTTTAGGTATGAAACCCCGTTGATCTGGGTTATTAATTACTAATATATTACGCAATCTTCTCGCCAGGATCTTTGCTAGAATTTTCTGATCTGTATTTAAAAGTGCTACTAACTCTATATGAACCTGGTTCTTCGGGGTCTTTATCTTTTTAGGTATAAGCGTAATAGTTGATTCGCTAGTGTTTCTGGTAGTATTTTTCTTTAAAGGCAAGGGTATATAGTTTTTGTAAACATGGAATGATTCGCATGGAATCTCTTATAAAAAATTAATTGTTAAAGCCATCTGGTCCAGGCATCTTGCCATTTTTCAGCGAATTTTATTGTTTCTCTATTTCTCTCAAGTGTAATCTGAGTTCTAGTTTTCCTCCTGTTCGAGTGGGTCAGGTTTTGGAAGGTACATTTATCTAAAGAAGTTTGTAATTTTATTGTCATCTGTTTTGAGATGTGTACAAGTTTTGTTTAAATTGGGCAAATCTTTTGTTATATCTTAGGTAGTGTTAAAACTTCACCGTTCTCTGATTTAATTTTAATAATTGTGTTTTCCTTTTCTCGTTTTTTTCAGTTGACGAGCTAAAATTTTATGTGTTCTATCACCGAATTCACCATTTTCCTGTTTTGTAATTGGAATAGTCTTACCACTCTTGCCGATAAAATTCTGGTTAATTTACAATTTCAATAATGTTAACTTATTATGTTATCTGTATTTGGGTCTTTGGCATTGTCTAACTCTAATTGTCTGATTTCTGTGTTCTAACTTCAATTGTTCTACATTATTTTTTTAATTAGGAAGGTTTGATATGAAATTATAACGCCTCTAAATAGTAAAAGCAATGTCAGCATTTATTTGTTCCTCAAATCTATGGGCAACATCACCAGATGTTCAGGCATTAACACTGCAGTGAAATTGTGAATGTGGATTATGTATGATGAGTTGTCCACTGAAGCTATACTTCCCATTGTGTTCTGATGCATTCTCACACTCTTCCCCTCTCTTTCCACAAATTCCACCCCAACCCCACCTGTCCTCTCTCAATTTGATTGTTTGCTCTCACACCACCACTCTGCCCAAAATCTATAGTCTCACGCACTGTTTCTCTCACTCAGGCCCCTCCCCTCACACCACCCTTTCCCTCTTCCCAGATCCCTCCTGAGCCCATTTGACTCTCCCCCCTTTTTCCTCCTGCTCCTCCATTCTTTCACCATTCGTCCCCCTCGCTTTCCTCCACACTCCAGCACCAGCTTTCCTCTCTCTCCACACATTGCCCCTGACTGTCTCCCTGTGTCATCGCATCTCTCTCACATCCTCCCCCTGTTTACGCAATCGCCCTCTCTCACCATCACATACCCTCACTCACACTCCAACACTGTCTCTCACTTCCTCTCTCATTTCGTGTACCCTCCACGCACTTGTTTGTCTCCCTCATTCTCCCACCCACCCCAATCTCCACACAACCACTTCTCCTCAAAGTCATTCCCCATGTTGGCTGTCTGTGCGGAGTTTGTGGGTTCTCCTCCTGACCACGTTGGGTTTTGACTGGGTGCTCCGGTTTCCACCCACACTCCAAGAGCATGCAGGTTCGCAGGTTAATTTAGCTTTGGTAGAAATTGGTACATTGTCCCCAGTGTGTAGGATAGTGCTAGTGTATGGGGTGATCGATGGTTGGCCGAAGGGCCTGTGGGCGGAAATCAGAGCACCTGAAGGGAACCCAGGCGGATTCGTGGAGAATGTGCAAACTCCATACAGACAGCACCCCGAGTCAGAATCGAACCTCC